>NC_137787.1:130142230-130367230 GCF_963383645.1 Muscardinus avellanarius
GACTGTTATGTCAGGGAAATTCAAATTAAAAACACATGAGACAAAATTATACACCATATAACTCCATTTATATAGCATCCAGAAACCAAACTAACTAATGATGCTAGATGTCAGGATATTGTTGCTTCTGTGGAAGAGACAGATGCTGGTGATTCAGTATCCAAGGAGGGTCTTCATGGTGCTGGTAATATTCTGGTTCTGAGTCAATTGCAGTCACACTAGCATGTTCAGTTAAGTATACACCTATTATAAACTCATTAGTTTATAAATATACTTATTTACTATCTATACATTTTAGACCCCAATATAAAATTTCTAAAGCACAACAAAGACTTGCTGATATTCTTCCAAGTCCATCCAACTTTAGAATAAAATTTTATTTTCAAGTGCTTTGCAATAGTACCATCAGCTTTTATCTCCTGCAAATTATAGAAGGGAGTGGGAGGAGGAAGTAGGCTGAAGATGCTTATCTATTCTGGTAGCTCTTAATCTAAATCCTGTAAGTAAACAAAAAAGCCAGATGATTCAATTTCCACATGCATGGGGAGCTGTTAGTTTATGAGAGGGGACAGCCTCCAGGCACCAGGCTTCTCCTGGATAAAAGTGGATGTTCACTGTGATGACCAGTCAGTATTTGACAGCAGCTTCAGGAATGTTCAATTAAGTATCCTCTTAATTCTATCCAGTATAGTGGGTTTTTTTTTTTCATATGAAAGCCTCTGATTAAGAAGTGTCTATTTCATTATGTGATATGAGATTAGCCAGTTACAAAAAAGTAAAAAATCAGATGCTCTCTCTAATATGTGAAGCTAGGGAGAAAATGGGTCATAGGAGGAACTCTGGATGAAGTAGAAATGATAGATGTGCAAATAAGGCGACCTAACTGGGGGGATGGGAGGGGAGACAGGGAAATCCCATACTGTACATGATTTACATTCACAAACGTATCAAAGTCAGTCACTAAACCAACATGGGAAGGGAGGGGAGGGAATGGGGTGGGGATTGAGGAAGGGCTAAATGATGAAATTGTGTATGTGTGCCTCTACCATCTTGTTCTCCATTAAGATGTATGACTGCACTGCACCAATAAAAACAAAGATGTATCTATTAAAACTATCTTCTTTTATTTGTTTATTTTTAATTGACATATAAAATTATATGTATTCATCATGTACAGCTAATGTTTATTATGTATATTCCGAAATGGTTAAATCTAGCTTATTACCAAATGCATTCTTCATATAAATATTATTTGGGGGATAACACTAAATATGTACTCTTAGTATTTTTAAGAATACAGTATATCTCTATTAACATTAGTGTCTTATGCAATAGATCTCTTAAATTTCTTTCTTCTAAGAAACTCTTTAAAAAATATTGGTGCCGGGCGTGGTGGCGCATGCTTGTAATCCCAGCATTTGAGAGGCTGATCCTGGAGGATCAGGGTTCGCAGACAGCTTCAGCTACTACTTAGTGAGGCCCTCTGCAACACAGTGAGACCCTGTTTCAAAATAAAGAATAAAAATTAAAAAATAGGGCAGGGGTTGTAGCTCAGAGGTCGAATGCCCCTGGGTTCCATCCCCAGACCTACAAAAAAAAAATAAATAAATAAAAAAAAATACACACACACACACACACACACACATATATATATATGTAAGTAAGGTTTGCACAGTATGTTTTGTAATTGTATGTCCTCTGACTTTTTTCCTTAAAAGAATTTCTATAAAGAATACCCATTTGCATATTTGGTTTTTTAGCCAAATATATATTATTCAGAAATATCTAAATGCAAAATAGAAGCATTTCCCAAAAAGTATTCAACATCTTTTCAAAATTGGAAAATCAAGACTATGTGGCATAAAAATTAAGCAAAAAAAATGCTCAGTCTCCACTTTCACTGTACCAAATTTATAGTGGCTAAGCTTGATCTTGTTTCTTTCTCTGGAGCATTCTTGCTTTACATATGAATAACTGAGTTACTTCTTATATTCAGGTTCATCAACTTGGCTGTGAAGTTGTTGTCTTGCTACTGGAACTTAATCCTGATCAAATAAATCTTTTTAACTGGGCCATTGATCGCTGCTATACAGGGTCCTACCAACTTGCATCTGGCTGCTTCAAAGCCATAGCAACTGTGTGTGGAAGCAGGTATGAATTTCTCTAAGTAATGGTTAATGGCAAGTATAATGAAGGCTCCTCTCCACAATATGAATGATTGAAAACTGCTTTGCAATTATCTGAACAGAGTAATTCATATAAGATTATAAATGGTCTATATGTCCCCTGAAGACAAAATACATGTTTGCCGTTGCATTAATTTGTCTCTCTTGATCAGGAGAATAATTTGTTGTTATGGTACTCTTCTTTTGAGTTGCCCAGAAATTCACGGTAACATAGGAGAGCAGAATTTGAAAATGATAAAGATACTTTAAGGAAGTTAATGGAACATCTAGAAATATTTGTGCAGGTGTGAACTGTAATCCCTCAGCCATCTGTGGACTAAATCAAACCTAGGAAGCAGCTTAACATGTTTAAGTCTCCTTTGTCCAAAACTTTATAAAAGGGAAAAAACACAGGAAATGTGGCACCTTAGATATCATAGATTACACTTTCTTAGGAAGGTTGCTAAGAATTGAACCTAGGTCTTCATTCATGCTAATAAACACAGACTATACCACTTGGGGCTATACCTCCACCCCAGTATTATACTTTTAAAACCACAGCCCTGCCGGGTGTGGTGGCGCATACTTGTAATCCCCGCACTTGGGAGGCAGAGACAGGAGGATCGCACAGGTTCGAAGCCAGCAGCACTGGCTTAAGAGACCCTGTTTCCAAACAAAAATATAAAAAATAGGTCTGGGAGTGTAGCCTGGAGGTAGAAGGCTTCCAGGAACCCCAGTACCACCAAAAAAAAAAAAAAAAAAAAAAAGACAGCCCTTGCTAGGCATGATAGCACATGCTTGAAGTCCCAGTACTGGGGAGGCTGAGACAGGAGGATCAAGGTTCTCAGCTACTTAGTGAAGCCCTCCATAACTTAGACCCTGTTTCAAAATTAAGAATGAAAAATCAGGCTGGGTATGTAGTTCAGAGGTAAAATGCCCCTGGGTTTCATCCCCAGTACTGCTAAATAAATAAATAAATAAATAAATAAATAAATAAATAAATGTGCCTGGGTTCTATCCTCAGTACCACAAATAAAAACAGCTCTTATTATGTAAATTACTGATTTAGTGAAGCTGTTCATCACTGATTTTTTGAGTGAAGTAATTTTATAGCTAAGATGAAAAGGCTGATAAAGATTCCCCAAACTGTATGAACTATTCCTAAGAAAGACTTTACATATTGAAAAATTGGATGCCGGGCGTGGGGGCACACACTTGTAATCCCCGTGCTTGGGAGGCAGACTGGAGGATCGCGCAGGTTCGAAGCCAGCCATGCCGGCTTAAGAAACCCTGTTTCCAAATAAAAATATAAAAAATAGGTCTGGGAGTGTAGCCCAGATGTAGAAGGGCTTCCAGGAACCCCAGTACCACAAAAAACAAAACAAAAATAAAAAATTGGGGAGAATGCATCTCAAGTTTATTTTCTAAAAGACTTATATAGACTGTCCATTTTTTATTTTAATTAAAATGTTGTATTTTCAATAGCTATCTTGAGCTACTGAATCAAGATAATAAAAGTGAATTAGTTTTATATTTCAACCTAATATGGGTCTAAATAAGAACAGTAGTTTCCAGTATTGTTTCCATACCCAAAATGAGTGTGCTATCTAAAGACACAAGTTTCTTTTTATGACTTTTATTTTTTTATAAAAATAGTAAACTAGGTGTAGTGGTGCGTGCTTGTAATCCCCGTGCTTAGGAGGCTGAGACAGGAGGATCACACAGGTTTGAAGCCAGCCTCAGCTACTTAGTGAGGCTCTCAGCAACTTAGTGAGACCCTGTTTCCAAATAAAATATAAAATAGGTCTGGGAGTATAGCCCGGAGGTAGAAAGCCTCTGGGTTCCACCCCAGTACCACAAAAATAAAAGTAAATAATTTTTGTGTGTGTGTGTGTGTGTGGTACTGGGGTTCCTGGAAACCTTTCTACCTCTGGGCTACACTCCCAGACCTATTTTTTTATTTGGAAACAGAGTCTCTTAAGCCAGCGAGGCTGGCTTCAAACCTGCGCGATCCTCCTGTCTCCGCCTCCCAAACACGGGGATTACAAGCGTGCGCCACCACACCTGGCAATAATTTCTTTTTTTAAGTAGGTAACATTTCATGTCTAAAGACTTTACTACTCATAATCTCAGTAGTGACATTTTTATTAGGTACTTTAATCTCCATAAAGCTTATTGCATATGACAATAACCCAAACTGTCTGATTTCCCATCATCTTTTATTTCTTGATATAGGTATTAGACAAAGTGATGTATTTCTATAGGTCATTACCAAAATATCATTGTGACAAAAATATTTCCCCAGAGTGTTTTATTTTAATTTCAAATATTTCAACACTCTATAAATAGTCTTGTTACATGACAATTTTTTTTAAATATACTCAAAATATTTGACCTGGACCTGTTTCTTTGACAAAAAGAAGAGTAATGAAGTTTTCCCTCTTTCACTGTCCTTGTCCCAGTGAACTTGGTTTGAGCTATCATAGTCAAATTTATTCCATTACATAGCCATCTCACAAAATGCCACTCTACATTCCTCCAGCTGCATCTAGGTATTTTTCCTTAGGGAACACAAAAAATTCTTCATAACTTAAACAACATAGTCTTCATTTCAATAATACATATACTCACAAAAACATTAGGTCACAAGACTCTGCGCTTCAAGTAGAGGTGTTCAGGCATGAAACTAAACTATTTTGGTCTTTTAGACCATTTTTACTAAAGGATATGTTCAGAATTTAAAGTTTCAGTTACTGCCTAAAGTTTCTCTTTCTTCAACAATTCTCAGCCCAAATAGTCTAAACAGGCCTACAGAGACTGAAGCAATCCTCACACTTTATATTTTCAGTTCTTTTCTGTCTTCCAAAGCATTTCCAGTGTTTTGTTTCTATAAGTTTGTCCTAAAAATCAGCTAAGAGAGCTGGATGTGGTGGTACACGCTTGTAATTCCAATAATTGGGAGGCTGAGACAGGAGAATCACAGGTTTGTAGTCAGCCTCAGCTACTTAGTGAGGCCCTCTGCAACTTAGACCCTATTTCAAAACAAAGAAGAAGAAGTAGGGCTAGGGGGTGTATCTTGGAGCTAGAATGCACATGATTTTAATACCCAATACCACAAATAAAATAAAAATAAACTAATATAGTTGCCTTATCTTTTGAGATATGTCAAAAAAAATCATACACAAAACTTCTGTTTGTCTATATATAAATCCTACACATCATTTTCTAAAATGAAGACTTTTTGTAAAATAAGTAATTACCCCCCATTCAAGTAGAAAATGATCATATGCTCGGTTTATTTTTATAGAAATATTACAACCTATAAGAAGATTATTTTATTGAGAACCACATATAATTGATTTTAAAATACCTAAAAAATTGAACTTTTCAAAAAACAATCTTGCCAATTTCATTTTTCTACCTTGAGTTTTAGAAGAAAGAATTATCCATTTTGGCCAGGCATGGTGGTACACGCTTGTAATCCCAGCATTTGGAAGGCTAAAACAGGAGGATCACGGTTTGTGGCTAGCCTCAGCTACTTAGTGAGGCCCTCCACAACTCAGTGAGACCCTCAAACTAAAGAATTAAAAATAGGGCTGGGGGTGTAGCTTGGAGGTAGAATGCCCCTGGATTTCATCTCCAGTATCACACCAAAAAAAAAAAAAAAAGCCAGGCATAATGGCACATGCTTGTAATCCCAGCATTCCAGAGACTTGAAACTAGAGGATTGTGGTTCACTGCCAGCCTCAGCTACTTAATGAGGCCCTTTGCAACTTAGTGAAACCCGGTTTCAAAATAAAAAAATACAAAATAGGGCAGGGGGTATAGCCTGGAGGTCAAATGGCCCTGGGTTCCATCCCCAAACCCACAAAAAAAGTTAAAAAAAATTATCCATTTTGCATAGTTAATATGTTAATCGCTATATTCGCAATTGTGATAATGGAAAAAATTGGTTCTCTACCTTCTTTGTTTTCTTTAGAAGTAAAGGACTTGATGTGTACACATGCATGTGTGTGTGTCTACCATGATCATACTGGTCTCCAGTCAGAGCAGTATAGCAGTGCTCTGCTGTGATCTGGTGATCTTGGGAATAGGGCCAGAAGTGAAAAAAAAAAGAGTGATGGTAGAGTTTACACTATTAATTTTGAAGAATTTTTCATAAAACATATGGGAATATCTAATTAAATATTACAAAAGGAAGCTCAGGGCTCTAATTTAGCACACAAGAAAAGAGCTTACCTTTCAGGGAGCTTCAGTTCAAACAATTCTTTGATTTCTGCATGTGTACTTTTTAATCTTGAGCTGCAAATGATATCAATATGGAACAGATAAGGAGCTTGTGAATAAGACTAAAGGCTTTTCAAGGTTATAAATCAAGGTCAGCACTCTGTTCTACATTAGAAGTATAGGCCCTTTCCAGCCACTACCTTCACTCTTGAGAGTTGTCTTTGCATGTAATTATTTAAGAATTCCATTGTTGTTCTTTGACTCATTAACATCATCTTAATATATGTTTAATGTTCCAGAACTACATGTAAGATCAAAGTTTTGATTTTTAAAGAATTTCATTGGAAGCCGGGTGTGGTGGCGCACATTTATAATCCCAGTACTTGAGTGGCTTAGACAAGAGAGACGATCATACAGGTTCAAAGCCAGCCTCAGCTACTTAGTGAGGCTCTGTGCAACTTACTGAGACCCTGTTTCCAAATAAAATATAAAATAGATCTGGGAATGTAGCCCAGAGATAGAAAGCCCCTGGTTTCCATTCCCAGTCCATACACACACACACACACACACACACACACACACACACACACAGAATATTGATTTTCTTTTTATGTTGATTTGTCATTTTATGTTTGTTTCACCTGAACTCCTCTATAAGTCTTGCCTCATTTAATTCAAGCCTAGACAATTTCAATTCTTAAAAGTGAGTGCACAACGCTGGGAGTGATGGCGCACACTTGTAATCCCCACGCTTGGGAGGCATAGACAGGAGGATCACGCAGGTTCAAGGTCAGCCACGCTGGCTTAAGAGACCCTGTTTCCACATAAAACTATAAAAAAAGAAAAATAGGTCTGGTAGTGTAGTTCGGAGGTAGAAGGGTTTCCAGGAACCCCAGTACCACCAAAGGAAAAAAAAAAAAAAAAAGAAAAAAAGAAAGGAATTAAAAAGGGAACATCTGTAGACGACCTGCTCATAGTAACAGAGACCTGAGCCTGATGCAAAGCAAGGCCGGTGCTGGGGCCTCTGAGACCAGGATAGGAGCCTGCCATGTGGTGAAGCCTGTGCTGGGGCCAGCAAGGCCAGGATAGGAGTCTGCCTTAAGGCAAGGCTGGTGCCAGGGCCAGCAAGGCCGGGATCGGACCTGCTGTGAGGCAAGGCCAGTGCTGGGGCCTCCAAGGCTAGGATCAGATCCTGCCAAGGGGTGAGGCCAGTGCCAGATCCAGGGAGGCCAGGATTGGAGCCCACCATGAGGCAAGGCCAGTGCTGGCCCCCGAGGCTGGTATTGGAACCTGCCGAGGGGTGAGGCTGGGGCCAGGGCCAGTGAGGCCAGGATTGAAGACTGCGGTGAGGCAAGGCCAGTGCTGGGGCCTCTGAGGCCTGGATAGGAGCCTGCCATGGGGTGAGGCTGGTGCCGGGGCCAGTGAGGCCAGGATCGGAGCCTGCCATGAGGCAAGGCTGGTACTGGAGCCAGCAAGGCCAGGATCAAAGTCTGCCAGGTGGCTAGGCCGGTGCCGGGGCCTTCAAGAGTGGGTTCAGAATGTACAATGCGGCATCCACAGAGAAATACCACAGAAAATAAAAAATCAGATGCTTTCTCTAATATGCCAAAGCCAGAAAGAAATGGGTAATAGGAGGAAATCTAGTTGAAGAAAGGGCCCTATGGAGGAACAATTAAGGTGACTAATCAGAGGGGATGAGAGGGGGGAAGATGGAATCTCTTTAAAGCCCATGATGTACGTAAACAAATATATCAAAGTTAATCACTAAATCAAGCATGGGATTGAGGCAGAAGGAGGAAAGGGGATGGGGATTGGATAAAGGCTAATTGGATGATGTGTGTTTGTATATCCTCACAAGTCTTGTATTCCACTGAGATGTTTGACTACAATGCACCAATAAAAATATATTAAATTAAAAAAATTTTAAAAAGTGAGTGCACACCAGGCATGATGGTGCATACTTGTTATCTTAGTACTTGAAAGGCCCTCTGCAACTTCGTGAGACTCTGTGATTTAAAAAAAATTAAAAATATGTCTGGGCATGTAGATCAGAGGTAGAGTGCCCCTGAGCTCAACCTTCAGCACCAAAAAAAAAAAGTACCCATTTCTTAAGGGAATATATCATCTATCAACAAGGAAGACAAGGAAAGTTGGTGATTTATGAGTGTTGATCACAGTTCCTAAGGAGTAATAACCTTATTTGGCTGTGACAGCCAGATGGAATGTTTCAGGAGCACACTGGAGTTTGGGAAATTGGACTCTTGAAACAGACTCTTGGATTCAAATTCTCTCTCTGCTTCTAATCATGCTGTGTGCACTTGAGCAAGTTACTATAAATGCTTACTCATTTGTAAAATGAAAGTGAAAAGAGGAGTAAGGATTAGATAAAACCAACCTCTTAAACTAACCTTGTACCTGGGAAGCGCACTATGAGCACTGTTAGTATTCACTAGCTGTTGGAGGGGGAAGGTGGTCTCTTCTGTGCTATAAAGTGATCCCTTCTATCAACCACAAAATCTGATTCTCTTCAGACTGTCTCAAAGGCATCCTGAGCTTTGTCATTTAAGTCTGGGTAAGCCAAGCTAGTGGGCATGGTCCAACTGTTTAAAAATCTCTTATTTCTACATAGTTTTATATCTTGTTTAATTTCTGTGCAGTACCTACCTTTCACATGTGTTGTATCATTTGGTTTTTATTCTGTAGTATCACAATTGAACTGTGTTTGTTTCTCTTTTAACCCTTATACTGCCTGTGTTGAATAATTAATATGGAACATATTAGATTCCATTTCTATGCCTATATTAAAGATCTAGGTATAAATGTTTTTGTGTTCTTTTCCTCATTTGAAATCCTACTGTGTTTCTTTGATTCTTTTCTGATTTTCTCAGTGCTGTTCAGTAAATTTTAAAGCTCAGTCTTAAACAACTCAGGGAATGCTCCACTTACATGGTTGAGTGCATGGCCCTGTACAAGAGGGAGGCTTTGTCTAGCCCTTTCCCACTTCTAAATTCCCAATGACTTGAAAATATTTCCCAGTGCTCTTATATGTACATATGTATGCGTGTTAAGTTCTAGTGTGGGAAGATAGTGGTGTGGCTCAAGCATCCTAGTTCCTGCAAGGTTCAGAGGGAGTCTACTTTCTGCTTCCACAGTCAAAAAGGTCTGTCTCCAGAATCTGCCTTTGTAAGATTCCAAATCGGCTGCCCATGCAGGACAGTCTAAGAGGCTCAAAATGCTGTGAGTAAAAGCTTAAATTCTTTGGAGTCAGACATACCTGAGAGTCTAGGCTCCATCCCTCCTACATGAACCCAGGCAAGTACTTATCAAGGCCTCTCAGGCTTTTTGCTCATTTAAATAGCAAATTTAGATCAAGGCCTTGGCCCAGTAGTTGGCACAAAGTAAGCATATCGTAACATAAATGTCACCCATCATTCATCATCATACACACACACACACACACACACACACACACACACACAACAAACAAACAACACTATCATTATCATCATCATCACCACCATCATATACAGGCTTTCCCTAATTTCCCATTAGATACACCAACCTATGTTCATTTAAAACAAATTGAAACTAGGTATGTGACATACTTGATCCCAGTACTTGAGAGTCTAAGAGAGAAAAATCACAGGTTTAAGGCTAGCCTCAGCAACTTAGTGAGACCCTGTTTCAATATAAATAGATAAGTAGAATAAATAAAATAGGGCTAGGGGTATTGCTCAGAGGTAGAATGCTTCTGGGTTCAATTCCAGTACAGCAAAAAAAGAAAAAGAAAAGAAAAGAAAAATAAAGACTGAGGCATAGCTTAGAATGTATGTTTAGCATGGATGAGTCTGGTTTCAATCCCCAACACCAAAAAAGTAAAAATAAAAGTTCTGGAAAAGTAATAATTTTAAAGTTTGAATAGGTCAAGCTATTTTGGAAGCTCATAGAGCAGTAGCTACTAAAATTTTAAATGTGCTCTTTGAGGCTTCATGATCTCTCCTAGGAATTTTTTTCAAAGTAATATTTGCATATTTACTGTTTGTGGCACTATAATGTTGAAAAATTGAGAATGATCTAAATGTCTATCACTATATATCAGGTTGGAGTCCCCAGGAAACAGATTCTGAGATGGGGAACCTGCTTTGAGTTCTGGAGGTTTATTAGGAGTGCCATTAGGGTTTATGGCTGTGGGTGAGTGAAGGAAGCTGGTATTGGTAGAGATGAAAACACTTCAGTCAGCCCCACAGTGGCTGCTGCTGGGAACAGACATGACCTTAACAGGTAGCTCTATATGCTGGTCTTTCTGAAGCAGTCTCAGCTCAGTGCTATCAGCTGCCAACACTTCAGTGGGAGCATTGAGTGCCTTAATCCTGAAAGAAGATCTGGGTGGCACACTATTATGTATGATGAAATAACCATTCATCACAGGAGTGGTTATTTATGATATGCCATGCCATGTTAAATTGCTAATTGCCATACAATCTATCCTCTGTGTTCCTATTTCTCCCTCTCCATCTCCCACACACAATCAATCACCAAGTCTTGCTAATATTATCTCCTTGGCGCTTTCCATCTCAACTCTTTTCTCTATCTCTGCTCTCCCTGCCATGATTTAGCTCTTAGCAGTTTCCATTAATATTCTTATAAGTGTCTTCTACTCTTGGACCCTAAAATCCACTTTTCTTGCAGCAGCCAGAGTGATTTTTCAAAAACTAACATCGTTCCTCCCTCTCCTACCACAAATCTTGCAGTGATTCTCTAAAACGTTTAAGGTAAAGTTCATCAGCTGGTCATCATCTACACCCACCTCTGCCCTAGCCCCAGGCCCTTCTCCTCCACTAATTCTCTCCTTCATTCCACTACACACAGAATCTTTCCTCTTACAGAGGGTGTCTTGCTTACAGAGGGTCCTCTTACAGAGGGTGTCCATCCTTGTAACCTTTCAAAATGCTTTTCTTTCTGCCTAGAACACTTCCTGTTCTACCCCTTCTTCTGCCTGGCTAATGTCACCAGGTGCTTCAAGACTCAGTTTCCTCTTCAGAAAAGCCTCCCTGAGCCCACATATGAAGTCAGTGTCCCTCGTCAGGATTCAGTCTCGTGCAGTGGACTCCCACCATGATGCTCATTAGAACCAAAATGTAAAGCTTGGCACCTTAACTACACTCTAAACCAGCCTTAGGAATTTACAGCATCAGTGCTTTGCACATTGTTCCTAATAATTATCCACAACTTAATAGATTTAGATAGGTTAAATAAAAATATTAATTCAATGAGTTATTGAGAAACTTAGAAACACTGTTTCTCCTGCCCTTTCCATTTGTATTTGATTTTCATTAAAATCTATTCCATCAGATAGATAATTTTAGTGTTTTGCCCTGGTGTCACAAAATTCCACTTAATAAAAAGTGTCATTTTCCTTCACCTACTAATAAATAGCAAAAGAAAGAGGTAAAAGAGTCAGGAGGCAAGGGAATGCCACTACTACGTGGCTGATGACAGTGTACCACATAGGATTTTAAGAGGTAATGATCCATCAAGATAGTTTATAAGCCAGCCCGTCTAATAAACTATGTTGCGTTTTTTGGCTTTGTCTTTCAGGAACTATCCCTTCGACATAGTGACGTTGTTAAACCTTGTTCTGTTCAAGGCCTCTGACACCAACAGAGAGATTTATGAAATCTCCATGCAGCTCATGCAGGCATGTATCATTTACTGGCATGGAAAATTTCCAGCCTTGAACACAGAATTTGAGCATTTAGTATGTCTGTCCATCATTGGTAGGTATGAAGAGCAAGAAAACAATTTCCTATACACCTGTCAATTAACTGATGTTTTGCCTTTAATTCTGTATTAAAATAGGCACTAGTTAGTTCTGTTACTACTTATAAATGCTCCTGGGATGCCCACTAACGTGTTTTCATACCATTTCTTACTTTCCTCTTTATAGATTCTTGAAGCAAAGCTTTTTGTATACTCGAAGAAAGTTGCTGAGCAGAGACCCGGCAGTATTCTCTATGGAACACACGGCCCGCTGCCCCCGCTGTACAGTGTGTCGCTGGCGCTCCTGTCCTGTGAGCTGGCCAGGATGTACCCTGAGCTCACACTGCCACTCTTCTCAGGTACCACACAATATTCAGCACCCACGTGCGACCATGCCTTCTAAGTCATTGTCCTTTTCAAATTCTACTGTAATTTTAGAGCCAAAATTGATGCTACATGTATAGATCACAATTGCCATGGGCTAAATCCATTTACAAATGAAAGAGCTTCTAGAATATATTTAAAATGTGATTATCTAGCTGGGCGCAGTGGCGCAGGCTTGTAATCCCCGCATTTGGGAGGCTGAGACAGGAGGACTGTGGTTTCCAGACAGCCTCAGCTACTGAGTAAGGCTCTCCACAACTCAGACCCTGTTTCAAAATAAAGAATAAAAAATAGGGCTGGGGATGCAGCTTGGAGGTAGAATGCCCCTGGGTTCCTAGTACCGCAAAAAAAAAAAAAAAAAAAGTGATTATCTAAAACAGTAAAGGTGTTGTATGCATCTGTGTCACTGTCAACCTGATTTACATTATAATGTGAGACTATAATTAACCAATGAAAGCATATTAAAAATAAATAAAACAGTATAGGTATAATCATACGTATGACAAATGCAAAGATGTTTAGCTTGATTTTTAAAGTACTTATAAATACATTATATATGTAAATTTCCCAAAGAAATTAAATTTGCACAGTATAATGTATGACACCTGAAATTGCTTATGTGATTGCTGTAAGATGTTTGTTGGTAATAGTGATGGTTGTGTTTTGAAGCTTAGGTATTGCTACATATATAAGTTGTTGGGAGTTTGATTTTTGGCTCATTTCTACGAGCACTTGTCATGAATAACTTTTCTGAGAATCTAGTCTTAAAGAATTGCATTTAAGCTGGGTATGGTAGCACATACCCATTATCCTAGTGCATGGGAGGCTGAAACAGGAGGACCCAGTTTGAGGCCAGCCTCAACCATGTAGCCAGACCTATTTCAAAATAAAAAATAAAAAGGGATGGGGGTATAGCTTAGAGGTAAAGCACCCCTGGGTTCCATCGACAGTCCACGCACACACACACACACACACACACACACACACACACACACACAATTGCATTTGTCAGTTCACCTTTCACCCATGTTCCTGTGGCATCTTACAGAAGCACAGACCATGATCTCTTGGATTCATCCTCCAGCTGCATCTTCACTGCCTCAGAGTAGTTCCTCTGAAGCCTTCCCTGCACTGCAATTCACTCCACAGGCTACATTTCTTCCACTATGCAAATTCACATGTATAAGGCATTTCTCAACTCACACTTCTCTACCCAGTCGTCCGAAAATAGTTGCTGATGATGTTTCCATTTGTTGAAGGTTCTTATGTACCAGGCACTTTATGTGTATTGTGCTTATCGCTTAGTCTTTATGACCCCAGTGCAGTAGAGGGTAAGCAGAGACTCTGAAGCCAGGTTGCTTGGCCCTCCTGTTCACTAGCTGTTTGACCTTGGTCAGGTCACAGAACTTCTGAACCCTGTTTCCTCACCTTCCTTCATAGGGTGTGAGGAGTCAGATAAGCTAATGAAAACCAAGTGATTGGCCTAGTTCTAGATTGGTATTATCAACAACAATGCCACCATTAGCATCCTGTTTTACAGGTGACTAACACTTAAGACATGTTAAATAACTTGCTCAAGACAGTATCGCTGGGAAATAGCCATGGCTTAATTAAATCCAGTTCAGTCTCCCTCCAGCACCAGTACTTTAGAACTGGAATTCTCTAACCCAGGTTTTTTTGTTGTTGTTGTTTTGGTTTGTTTTTTTGTTTTTGTTTTTGTTTTGTGTGTGTGTGGTGCTACTCGGGTTCCTGGAAGCCCTTCTACCTCTGGGCTACACTCCCAGACCTATTTTTACATTTTTTTTTTTTTTTTTTGAAAACAGGGTCTCCTAAGCCAGCGCACACGGCTGGCTTTGAACCTGCGCGATCCTCCTGTCTCTGCCTCCCAAGCGTGGGGATTACAAGCGTGCGCCACCACGCCCGGCTCTAACCTGTTTTTAAAAACCTCTTCTCTTTACTTGCTTTCTGCCTTTTCGCCCAGGAATCCTCTATTCCCATCTCAACCTCTCATCAACATGCTAGGTCCTCTTGTAAATACTTCTACAAAAGAATGATTGGAATTAACTTCCTCCCCCTCTCCCTGACTTCCAGTATTTCTTAAAAATCTAACTTAAAACTGACCTCTCGCCAGGTGTGCTGGCTCATGCTTGTAATCCCAGTACTTGATAGGATGAGACAGAAGGATCATGGGTTCCCAGCCAGCCTCAGCAACTCAGTGAAACCTTGTTTCAAATAAAAAATAAAGCCAGGCATGGTGGCTCATGCTTGTAATCCCAGCATTTGGTAGGCTGAGACCGGAGGATTGCAGTTCGAGGACAGCCTCCGCTACTTAGTGAGGCACTTCACAACTCAGTGTGACTCTGTTTCAAAATAAAGAATAAAAAATTGGGCAGGGGGTGTAGCTCAGAGGTCAAATGCCTCTGGGTTCCATCCCCAGACCCACAAAAATAAAATAAAATAAGATAAAGAATAAAAAATAAGGCTAAGGGTGTCGCTCAGAAGTAGAATGCCAACCGGGCGTGGTGGCGCACGTTTGTAATCCAAGCATTTGGGAGGCTGAGACTGGAGGATCGCAGTTCGCGGACAGCCTCAGCTACTTAGTGAGACCCTGTTTCAAAATAAAGAATAAAAAATAGGGCAGGGGGTGTAACTCAGAGGTCAAATCCGCCTGGGTTCCATCTCCAAACCTGCCAAAAAAAAAAAAATTGACCTCTCCAGTGCAGACTTTGCCATTGAGTTCAGGTAGAGTTAGTTGCACCACTTTATTGTACCTGAAACAATGGAGAAACTCAACAAAAACTGTGTTGGCAAATGTATTCTCTCCTTGGAAATTAAAATTTATTTTTATTTCCTTCAACCAAGACTTAAGTGTCACCTATATACCAGGGACTAGGCATTCACCTATGCCCAGGTCCTAGGAATTCAGAAATCAATAAAGTTGTCTCTAAAAGGTCCAGAGTTTAAAAATAAAGACAGATGTTCAGTCATGATGCACAAATGCATTTTTTTTTAAAGTATACCTAATGCACAAGATGGAAGCCGAGTAAGTAATCAGTTACTCAGCCAAGAGTATCGGGAAAAAATTCCTGGAAAAGTTGGTGCCCAAGCTGCAGTTTGAAAGCAGAGAAGAAATTAGCAAAGCCTACAAAAAGTCAGTGGATGCTACAGCCCAAGAGAACAGCATGTGGTTTGGCTTAGAGGGGTAAAAGCACGGTGCATGTGGGAGGTTATCTAGAGGCCAGTGTGGCTGCCGTAACCTGCAGGGAAGGGAGGAAGCTAGAAACAGGCTTGAGCAGATGGAGAGGCAGAGGTCACGTCTTTGAAGGCCTCGTATTATACATTAACAAGTTTGCTGACCATTAATCATCTATATGTGTTCCTGGCCCCCTTTAGGGCCCTGTGAGGAAAAAGTGCATCTAAGTGAGCTTGGGTTTTGAAAACCACTGAAGAGTTTCAAAGAAGAGAGGGTGGCAAGCTCAGCATGCATTTAAAAAAAAAAAAAAAAAAAAAAAGATGGGCTGAAGTGTGGGTAGATTAGAAAACACCCACTCTAGAGAGAGACCAGTTAAGAAGCGTTGACAGGTGCAGGGCATGGTGTAGGTGAGGCCCTCTCATAAATTTTCACACCTGTAATCCCAGTATTGGGAGACCAAGCCAGGAGGATCACAGGTGCCAGGCCAGTGTACAGTAACTTAGCAAGACTCTTTCCAAAATCAAAACCAGCTGGGCATGGTAGCACACGCTTATAATCCCAGCATTGGGGAGGCTGAAACAGGAGGATTGTGGTTTGAAGACAGCCTCAGCTACTTAGTGAGGCCCTTTGCAACTCAGGGAGACCCTGTTTCAAAATAAAGAATAAAAAATAAGGTTGGTAGTATAACTCGGAGGTAGAATGCCTCTAGGTTCCATCCCCAGTACCGGGAAAAAAAAAATCAAAACTAAAAAGGGTTGAGGTTGTAGTTCAAAGCCACACACTGGGTTCAATCCACGATACTACAAAAAAGAAAGGCCACCCCACAGAGAACAGAAGTCACAAGGCCAGGCAAAGATCATGAGCGCAGCCTGAGCTACTAAGTGTAGGTCTCTGCTGGACATCCTTGTGTATACAGGCCTGGTTTCAGAGGACCTCCCGTCATCAAGGAAGAATAGAAGGTTCCAGTCCAGGACACAGGTGAGATGGGGAAAGGATAGAGCAGAAAGTGCAGGCAAGGACATTCACACCCAACCTGGCAGACCAGGCAAGAGGCAGAGAAGGAATGGAGGTGTGTTCAGAGCAGAGGGGAAATACCCAGGGAATGAGTTTCATGGAAACCTAAGAAATGAGAAGATTTAGGGGAAGGAGTGAGCAGTCCACCGCTGCCAATGGATGAGAAAGACCACAGAAGACAAGGTCTAAAAATGACCCTCTGGTTTTCACAGTTCATTGGACACTGAAAATCAGCTTCCAGTGGAAGGTGGCCGCAGAAGCCAGATTGCAGTAGCCTCTCTGAAAAGAAGAACAAACAGAAGCCAGAGCTAGGGTAGGATGCAGTCAGAAGGGGAGGCTGAGGGATTAGGAAAGGTGGGAGCCTATTTCTAACTAAGATGGAGAAGCTAGTAAAATGGGAGCGGTCAGTAGCTTGGGAAAGAGGAGATACATGGCCCATCGAGCTAAACACGCTAAGATATGCAAATAATGAGTTGCAAGCATTTCTACATTCTCTTTGGGAATTTACCTTTGGCTATTTTGATTTGTGAGGATGACTTTTATAAATATCATGCAACAGTTAAGAAGCTATAGTGGATTCCTCTCATTTTTACTGCCTGTACTATTTTAAACTCTGTGGTGAGATTTTTTTTTCCTGGTAATTTCAGATGACCTAATTACTCCTAAGCTGCCAGACAGGTTGCTCAGGTCTCTCCCAAAGGAGCTAGAGGACATATATCGCATCCCACTGATGTCTTCTCACAGTGTCTTTAATTTGTCTCTGGGGGGATGATTATAGAGTTGTTCCCATACCTGTGGCGTTTTTGTTTCTCTTTTCCCTTCAAAAACATGTCTACATCATCTACAGATGCTGATGTAGACTCTTGGAACGCATCGGACACACATCCTCACCTCTGGGAACCTGCATCCAACAGTCAAATTGCACAATAAGTAAATCATATAATAAATCATATGTTAGAAGGGGACCATCGCCTAACTATAGACTAAAAGTCTATAGATTTTTATATCATCGTATGAAAATAGGTATTTTTAATGCTACTTTTTCTCTAATTAGAATTTTTCCCCCCTCTTCAACATTCAGGTCCTTTCTAGAAGAGTTTGAACAGTTCTGCCATAAAACTGTCCCTGAGTTTTTGCAATGAGAAGGCATTCTCCTCCACCAAATCCCCACGGTTTATGCCTTTCTGTGTCATTTGTCGCTTTCTCCTTTGACCCAGAGTTGTTTGTTGGTATAACTTGTCTCTGAGCACATTCTTTAGTACATTTTAGCTGTCTCCATCATACCCGACACTGTGGGTCATATTAGAAAATGTATAGCCCAGTATGTGGGAATAAATAAATGTTCTAACTTTATAATATTCTAAATGTATAGCATCACAATTTGTTACATCTGCCATTATGTCTAAACCTAGAAATTGAGTAAATTTTGATCCACGCAAAGCACAACAGCTTACCACTATTTGGTGGTTATGATACAATATTAAACATATTCCTATTTTTCAAAGTAGAAAATTATAATTGTAACATTTGAAAAAGGGCCAAAATAATTAAAGTTATACTTTAGGGGATGCAGCAGATTCTCTTGGTGTAATTCCTGGCGTCCGTGTTGTTCTGTATTCAGCAACTATGAGGGCTCTAAGTGAGGTTCTGTGCCAACCTTGATAACCACACGTACACAAGACCTGGCTTCTTCATTTCCCTTTGGATAAAACAGTTTCTTCACTAGATGAGAAATAGGTAATTACTTCAGAGCCTACTGTGTATACATTAAGTTGCACTTCTAAATCCATAGAGAGCTGATTCAGATTATAAAATCAAACACTGCAAAAGAGAACACACTGAGCTGGCTCCGGCAGTCACAGAGCTGCGCTCCTGGACACACGGATCTCCTACAGTGAAGCACAGCGCTCTGCAGATCCCTTCACATGCCCAGCAGGTTCCAAGTAGATACCACAGACTGGGGTGATTCCTCTTGGGAACCACATCTCACCTTTTTATAGACCTTTACTAATAGATTGCAGTTACCTGTCACAGTGAAGTTTAATGTGATACAAACATACATGTACACGGCTCTTGGTGTATTTTCTTTTGCATCCCAGCTTACTCCCCCTACTCCCTCTCTGAACATGTTAGTAAGATTGGCAGTAATAGTATTATTTGCCATAGTATTATGTGAACTGTGTCCTTCCTCAGTCTTCCTTTTTCTTTCCCATAGCTCTCTCGATCCCCTTCCACTGTTCTACTGGTCCCTCTCCACATTATTTAAAATCCCTTATGTTTCCTGTTTTCTCTCTCATTTTCACATTTGAGAGAAAATATGTTACCCTTGACTTTCTGAGACTGGCTGATCTCACTTAGCATAATATTCTTTAGTTCCATCAATTTTTCTGCAAATGATATAATTTTGTTCTTCTTTATGGCTGAGTAGGATTCCACTGTGTATATACCACATTTTTTGTTGTTGTTATTGTTTTGCTTTGGGGGTTTTTTGTGTTTTTTTGTTTTGGGGGGGGGGTTTTGGTGGTACTAGGGGTGGAACACAGGGGCTTTCTATCTCCGGGCTATACTCCCAGACCTATTTTTTTTAATATTTTATTAGTAGGAAACAGGGTCTCACTAAGTTGCTGAGAGCCTCACTAAGTAGCTGAGGCTGGCTTCGAACCTGTGCAATCCTCCTGTCCCAGCCTCCCAAACACGGGGATAACAAGCGTGCACCACCATGCCTGGCCGCGTTTTTTTATTTATTCATCTATTGACAGACACCCGGCTTTGTCTTATTTCTCTTTGTCTATTGTCTATAATTTGACTATTGTGACTTATGCTACTGCAAACATGCTATAGTAGATAGTAGACTTTAATTTTTTGAAAAATACTTGGAGTAGTATAATTGGGTCAGATGGTAGTTCCATTCCTAGTTTTTTGAGGAAGCTCCATACATTTAGCAACTATCATTTCATAAAGGACACTTTGTAAGTCACTGGGTTATTGGAAAGGTAATGATCATCGTTAGGCTGATCCTAGCACCACTGGTGAGTAGCCCATGGGGTGAGCATGTTGCTGAGTATACTATATACATTGAGGTTACATCTTCTAGTCTTCACTATACCCAGTGTGGGGCCCATTTTCCACATAAAGAAACTCAAAAGCAGAGAAGTTAAGTAACTAGCCCAGAATCACATGCAGCTATTATTGAGTAGAGCTGGAACCCAGGCCCCTGGCCTCTGACTCCACGGTCCTTGTTCTGTCCTCTCTGACAGATGTCTTCCTCTAGGGGTGGATTTGAACTCCCGACCTTCAGCCTCAATCTGTGCCCACGCACCTGTACTGCCCCCACAGTGTTAATTCGCTTCCCTGTACAGATCTCCAGACATGGAGTGACAGGCGCTTGGACAAGCCTTGGTTTTATAATTTTGTGGTCCTTGAGAGCTACGGTATATGAATGTTCTCTGTGAATGGAAAACTTTTGGTCACTAAGTCAGTGTTTGTATTTTAGTCTGTTTTGATGGAATAACAGCATTCAGCCCTCCATTCTTCTTTAGAGGTAAGCCAGAGGTTCCCCACAACACACCCGAACGGGCGTCAGATCATGCTCACCTACCTGCTGCCCTGGCTGCACAACATTGAGCTGGTGGACAGCAGGCTCCTTCTCCCCGGCTCAAGCCCCAGCAGCCCGGAGGATGAAGTCAAGGACCGGGAAGGAGATGTGACCGCCTCCCATGGGCTCAAAGGAAATGGCTGGGGCTCTCCAGAAGCCACATCACTGGTCCTGAATAACCTCATGTACATGACGGCCAAGGTAAACTCAAACTGAATATGTAATTCCAGTACTTGGAAGGCTGAGACAGGAGGACCACAGGTTCGAGGCCAGTCTCAAAAACTTGATGAGATCTTGTTCCCAAATAAAAAATAAAATAGGAGCTGGGCGTGGTAGCGCATGCTCATAATCCCACTACATGGGAAGCTGAGACAGGATGATTTCAGGTTCAAAGCAAGCCTCAACAACTTTGCGAAACTCTCCGAAATCTAGTGAGACCCTGTTTCCAAATAAGAAATAAAATCAGGCTATCAGGCTGGGGGTATAGCTTGGAGGTAGAATGCCTTTGGACTCAATCCCTAGTACCAAAAAAAAAAAAAAAAAATAGGGCTGGTAATGTAGCTCAGAGGTAAAATACCCCTGGGTTCAATCCCTAGTACCAAAAGAAAAAAGAAAAGTTATAATGAAAGGTTAGGGGATGTATTGCTCAGTGGTAGAGTACTTGCCTGGTATGTGTGAGGCCCTGGGTTCAATTCCCAGTACCACATACAAAATCAAGGCTATGGTGACAAACGTATAGGTTTTTTAACTGCACTTGAAAAAATAATAAAATAAGAAGCCTAACATTGAAAAGAGATGACACGCATATGTATTGTGCATGGCTGATTTGTGCACTATACATTGCTATCCACTGAAAAAATGATATCTTTCTGATGAGTAGCTATTTTCTCTTTACAATTTTTGGGATGTCCATAGCCTTCAAAACTATCATCAAACTATCAACTGTTTTGCATCCTTACCATTTTCCCACGTGTCACAAGGGCTGGCTTTAATTCTGTTTGTTACAGTACGGAGATGAAGTTCCTGGGCCCGAGATGGAAAACGCTTGGAACGCCTTAGCCAACAACGAGAAGTGGAGCAACAACCTGAGGGTCACGCTGCAGTTCCTCATCAGCCTGTGCGGGGTCAGCAGCGACACTGCTCTCTTGCCCTATGTAGGTGCCTCGAGGGCTCTCAGGGGTAACAAGTGTGGTTTGCAAGTCAGAATGTGCTTCTGAGCTAGGTGTGGTGGTGCACGTTTATAATCCTAGTCCTTGGGAGGCTGAGACAGGAGGATCACAGGTTCAAAGCCAGCCTCAGCAACTTGTGAGGCCCTCCACAAGTTAGTGAGACTATTTCCAAATAAAATTAAATAGGGCTGAAGGTGTCACTATCAAAAAAGAATGTGCTCTTGGCTCAACTAAAATAGAGATGTCCAGTGATGCCGATCTCCTGAGAATTTATTCAGCTATTACTTAAAAGTTCCCCAAGACACAGGCTACATGTGCTAGTGACAACTGTCACCCCTTCATTCTTGGGACACAGACTCTTATAAATTAATCAGTGAGTGTTTTTCTAACAGTTACCAAAAGCTGCCTTCTATGAACGTGAGTGCCAGTCTGTAAGAGACAAGAGGGAAAGCACTTTTACTACAACAGAAATGTTTCCTGATTTCTTGATGTTCTTGAAACAGAAAAAAAAAAAAAAATACAGTGAATCCAAGTTTTTCTCTTCCAATTCAGGTGGTAATAGAGAGTGGGAGGTAGAGGTGACTGCTATATGCTGTTTCTATTTGAAGGCTGATAGGATAAAAGAAGGATGGCAGTTTTAAGATGCAAACTTGCCTGGCATTTGCATGCTAGGTACTGTTTGAGAGTCCTGAGAGCCTGTGCCTCCCTGCTGATTACCTGAGCCTCCAGTTGGACTGTGGACAAGGCCTTCAGTAATGCAGAGCCCTAACCCAGAGTTATTTTAAAACTTTAAAAACAACTAAAACATGTTTGTTTCTAGAGGAAAGGAGAATAGATGGATAAAGGATTCCTTTTTTGCACAAAAATAGCTAGCAGGTTTTCTCCCCAGGGTTGGTAGAAATAAATTTTTTTTCTAGAGATAAGCCCTTGGATGGTATGTTATTAACTTAGATTGAATCAATATGCCCAAAGAGTAACTTTTAAAAATGTAACCATTAGGAAAAGTAAGCCCTTTGCCAGATGTGATGTTACATGTCTGTGATCCCAGTTCCTGGGAGGCTGACACAGAAGGACTGCAGGTTCAAGGACAGCCTCAGCAATTTAGGTCCCCAGTAACTTAGTGAGACTTCATTTCAAAATATAAAAGTGAGCTAGGAGTACAGCTCCGAGGTAGAATGCTACTAGGTTCAATCTGCAGTACTAAAAATACATAAATAAACCATTAAAAAAGGTAAGGCCTTCACCTAGTGTGATGGTGGCACATGCTTATAATCCCAGCACTTGGGAGGCTGAAACAGGAAGATCACAGGTTTGAGGCCAGCCGCAGCCATTTAGTTAGACCATTTCAAAATTAAAAAATAAAAAGTTCTGTGGTATAACTCAGAGGTAGAACACCCTTACATTCCAACCCTAGTATCCAAACAAAAGAAAGGAAAGGTGAGGCCTTCAGCAACATACTCGTGTCAGCCACGCCTGCGTCACAGGTGAGTTTTAATCCAAATACCAGGATCATCCTGGGGTGCACAGAAATGAGCTCTGGGCCATGGCCTCTGGATGATGATGAATTTGTGTGACATGTTGGTCAGCAGCCCAGGGTTCTTATGGACATGGCTCCGGAAAACATCCTTGTTTATTTTCTTCTTCTCAGATTAAAAAGGTGGCCATATACTTGTGCCGTAATAACACCATTCAGACCATGGAAGAGCTGCTCTTTGAGCTGCAACAGACTGAGCCTGTGAACCCCATTGTGCAGCACTGCGACAACCCACCCTTCTACCGCTTCACAGCCAGCAGCAAGGCCTCCGCGGCAGCATCTGGTAAGGCAGCGTCCGATGACATAATGTCACGTATGAAGAGTTCATCACACTGGGCCCACAGCCTGCCTCGATTTTCCTCTACACAGAGCACTGCAAGGGTATAAGAATGTGTCTTAGCCAGTCATGATGGTGCTGCCTGTAATCCCAGTACTTGAGGCTGAGACAGGAGGATCACAGGTTCAGTGTGAGTCTCAGCAATGTAGTGAGACTCTCGGCAACTTAGAGAGAGTTTCAGAATGAAAGACAAAAAGGGCTGAGTTTATAGCTCAGAGGTAGAATACCCCAGGTCCAATCCCAGTAAAACACACACACACACACACACACACCAGAGTCTTCTTTTTCTTACCCGTGTGTGTGTGTGTGTGTGTGTGTGTGTGTGTGTGTGTGTGTGTGTATTCGTTTAAAAGATGGCTTAAGAATAGCTTTCTAAGGGCTGGCGATACTGCTTGATGGTAAAGTGCATGTCTAGCATGAACAAAACCCTGGGTTCAATACCCCCCAAAGGAAGAAAAAAGAGGAGGAGCAGCAGCAGCAGTGGGTGGCAGCAGCTGTCTGTGACTCTTAGGGCATTATTTGAATAATGAAATGATTTTGTAGATGATCGTGATGCTATTTACTTTCGACTGACCCAAAGCAGAACCCTGCAGCCACTTAGAATCCTCATTTCTGGACCCTCCAGCTTGCATCTATGGGATTCCCTCTGCTAATACTGCCAGTGCTGATTAAAATGCCCTACACCAAGGCCAGGTGTGGTGGCACACACTGGGAATCCCCATGCTTGGGAGGCAGAGACAGGAGGATCATGCAGGTTTGAAGCCAGCCTCTCTGGCTTAAGAGACCCTGTTTCCAAATAAAATATAAAATAGGCCTGGGAGTATAGCCTGGAGGTAGAAGGGTTCCATCCCCAGTACCACCCCACCCCCCAAAAAAGAGAGAGAGCAAGGGATTTATTGGTGACTATAAAATGCCCTACACCGGTACAAGCTGTACATCCCAAACCCCAAGTCCTGAAAAACAAAGTTTTCCCAAATTTGAAACTTTTTGGGTATTGGCGTGTTGCCACAAGTCCCATGGTTCAAAGTATATAAACTTTGTTTCACGTATAAAATTATTTAAAATGTACAAAATTACCTTTAGGCTGTGTATATATGAAACATAAATGAATTGCATGTGTAGACTTGAGCCCTATCCACAATATATCTCACTACATATATGCAAATATTCCAAAATCTGAAAAAAAATCTAAAATATGAAAGATTTCAGGTCCTATGTGTTTTGGATGAGGGTATTCAACACGTACTATCATTTTCAATAAATTAGTGCCGGCATCATTTTGTGAAATAAACACTATTCTCAGATTCCTTCTGTTTACCTAGTACCGTAAATGCCCTGGAGCTTCTCTCCTCCCCAGTTGCTCATGGCCTCTCTCTGCCCTCTTTGATGCCAGAGCAGTGTTCTTGCAGAGAAGCAGTGGCCTACATATTAAGAAGCTCTGGGTATTTGGGCTTGTTAGTGAAGCAATTACCATTCCATTGCCTTTGTGGCCAGCAAGAAAAGGCTTCAAGAATTTTGTAGCCTCATTTGACAAGAAAGTTAAGGAATTTGGTTTGACTGTAACAAATGTCTAGGATTCTCTCCTTCCAATGATGTAGGCGTGGAAGGTTGTTTCTAATGTCTGAGATTGTGTACAATATGTGAGGAACTTTTCAAACATAGGATTTTATAGAAAATCCTTTCCTAAAATTATTTGAGACTTAAGCTTGACCCCTCTGCATTTTCTAAAGTTCTTCTAATTCTATCTACAGGAACCACCTCCAGCAGCAATACAGTGGTTGCTGGCCAGGATAGTTTCCCAGATGCAGAGGAGAACAAGATACTGAAAGAATCTGATGAAAGGTTGGTACACAAAATTTGGCTTAATATTCTTTATAACTTTTAGCAGTAGTCTGTACAAAGGTATTAAAGTGTAGGGTTTCCTAAATTTCAGGTACACGCTGAAATTCTTCTTTATTTCTAGGAACACAGACTTATTTTCCAACTCTACCCTGTATATACCTAAAGAAGAATTTTTTTTTCTTGCTCATAGTGAGAAAAATAAAGAGGGGTGCTATTCTGGTAGCTTAATCCCACTTACCTCAGGGCTTCATAAAAACCAGTATTAGTTCTGCTAGTAGGCACAGACTGTCTGGAATTTTCCATGTGAAATTCTGCTAGTGGGCAGACTAGAGATTTTCCATGTGAAATTCTCAAGTTTGATTATTGAATAATTTCTTTTAGCGCATTTGAAGTAAGCTCTATGAAACATCAGTGTATTAGTTTCCTATTACTGTAAGGAAATACCTGAGATAGACTAACCTATAAAGAAAAAAGGTTTCTTTAGCTCACAGTCTTGGAGGCTGAAACTTCAAACAGCATGCCTGCAATGGATTCTTGTAAGGGCTCCATTGGCTGAATCAATCAATCATGGTGGGAGCGTGTACGTCTATATCTATCCGATCTTTTATCTCTTATAAAACTACCAGGATTCAATCATGAGGACTCCATCCTAACTAACTTACCTAAGCTAATCACTTTTGAGGGGCTACTTCTAGATAACATAAAGGGATTAAGTTTCTACTCTCTTAATACCTTTAACATAAGACTTTGGGGATTTGATTCTTACATGAGTCTTGGAGGAAAAACATACTCAAACCATAGTGATCATTGTTCTTATTTTACTTCTGCTTTGTCACTTCCCAGGTAACCAAGACCACGATCTTCTACTAGACGAGGTCTCCATTCCCTTCAAGTTAGCCCAATAGTGATAATATTTCTCTTGCCCACATACCAGTCTTCTGATTGCCTGCAAACTGCTCACGAATAAAGAGACAAACCAGGAGAGAGAAACAAGGCTGAGATTTAAAAATAAGAATTAGGGGTTACTCTTTTTTGAGGACCTTCCCTCCCCTCTGTAGGAGGAGATGCTTTTATTTTCTTTCTTTCTTTTTTTTGGGGGGTGGGGGTGGTACTGGGGTTCCTGGAAGCCCTTCTATCTCCGGGCTACACTCCCAGACCTATTTTATTTTTGGAAACAGGGTCTCTTAAGCCAGCGCGGCTGGCTTCGAACCTGCGTGATCCCCCTGTCTCTGCCTCCCAAGCGCGGGGATTACAAGCGTGCGCCACCACGCCCGGCGAGATGCTTTTATTTTCTATCTTTCCTTTACTTAAAATAAACTTTCATATTTCTGGTAAAAAAAAAATGTAATGATTAGGATGACCTTCATGGTGTTGAAAACTCCCACTGAGCATTTTATAGTGAAAAGTAAGAAAGGAGCCAGGTGTGGTGGCACATGCCTATAATTCCAATACTTGGGAGTCTGAGACAAGAGGATCACAAGTTAGAGGAAAGCTCAGCAATATAGTAAGACTCTCAGAAACCTAGCAAGACTCTGTTTCAAAAAAAAAATTCTTTTTAATGGCTAGGAATATAGCTCAGAAGTAGACTTCCCCTGGGTTCAATCTCCAATACTACACACACACACACACACACACACACACACACACACACACACACACAAAGATAATAAGCAAGCCCTTTCACTGAAAAATTAGTAGTGCTGAAGAAACACAAATTCATGATGGAGAAAATGTAATGGATCAAATAATGAAAATAATTCACTGAGCCCAAAATGCCCCAGGAAACTGACTGTCCTGAGGATTCCACCATGTGTCCTAGGACATGGTACAGATGAAGTAGAAGGCTCTCTGACCTAGGGCCACGGGCCTCTGAAGTCCTGAGGGCTCATTCTCTAATTCAGGTATACGATTCCTGTCTGCGTTACCAGGTCACCATGCTACCTTCGGGCAGATGCTTATACATGTGGACTTTCCTCAGACTAAGTCCAAACCCAGTGGATCAAGAAGTATAGACCTCATCCTTTAGAATACTCTAACAAAGACCTGTCTTCCTCTGTCTGAAATGCATTGAAGTTGTCATGTTCTGTACACTAGTGACAACACAAGGTTTTTAATTTGTATGTTTTTTTTATGTTAGTACTTTATCTCCTGGTAAAATCACAGTATTTCTAAAGATATTCCCAATTTCTGGCTGCTTTATAAATTCTTAATCCTTTATTATCTAGACCGAGTTTCCCATCTTTCTTTTATTTGGAATGGAAAGATGATACAATTCACATATGAAGAGCTCATCACAGAGACCTCTTAGGCCCAGAGTTCTGAGTGTTCGCCTCGGTCTCCATGGTGACCTTTATAATGAAGAAGCCAGCCATCTGCAATGTCAAGATCAGAAAGCATCTCTAAGAGAGATTGTCTGCTTTGACTCTTGTTTTCCTCCACCATCACTGTGTCCCTGTTGGGCACTGGGAAGCCTGATACAATAAGTCATCTGCCTTTTTTTTTTTTTTTTTTTTTTTTTAGTTGTGGATTCCCTGTGTTGACCACATGGCCTTGAATTCTTGGGCTCAGGTGACCCTCTCACCTCAACTGCCCATAAGCTGAGACTACATGTACATGTCACCATACCTAGCTCTATCCACTTTTTTACCTTTTTCACACATAAAAGATTTTTATACTGTTTCTATCTACTTATTTATCAGTATTTGTATTTATTAATCATTTTGTATACTATACTGCACATATACTAGTTCTCTACTATGTTTTTTCTCTTATACGAAAGTGGGGGAAAAACAAAAAGAAAGTGGGCTGTACTCTCAGCCTAAAATCCCTTTGCTCAGCTGGGCGTGGTGATACATACCTAAAATCCCAGTATTTGGGAGGCTGAGACAAGAAGATAAAGGTTCATAGCCAGCCTCAGCAACATGGTGAACCCCTGTTTCAAAATATAAAATAAAACAAGTCTGGGAGTATAGCCCAGAGGTAGAAGGCCCCTAGGTGCTATCCCCAAAACTACATATACACACACACACAAATCCCTTTTTTCACCAGGCATAGTGATGCATGCCTGTATGCCAAGTACTTGGGAGGCTAAGACAGGAAGATCTCAGGTTTGAGGCCAGCCTTAACAACATAATAAGACTCTCAACAACCTAGCAAGACCCTGTTTCAAAACAAAAATCTTGCCAGGTGTGGTGGCGCATGCTTGTAATCCCCGCACTTGGGAGGCGGAGACAGGAGGATCATGCAGGTCCAAAGCCAGCCGCGCTGGCTTAGGAGACCCTGTTTCCAAATAAAAATATAAAAATAGGTGCCTGGGAGTAGCTTATAGGTAAAATGTCTCTGGGTTCAATTTCTAGTACCACAAAAAAAAATCCCTTTTCTCTTCAATCTCCTTCCAACTCTTCTTTCTTGTAGTCCCTGTCGTGTTGATTCTTAAGTACTTGTAAACCTGATTTTAATTCCTTGAAAACAGAGACTATATGTTTCCCACACATATCTCCATCCTCAGTGATTCTCCTACTGTGCTGCACATCGGAGGCATTTGACTATGTTTCTTCAGTAGGTGAATGCACATAGGAGACATGCCGTGGCCCCAAGGTGGATAAACTATCCCAACTCCACCCTGACCTGTGCCCACCCCCGCCCAGCCCGGCTAGACTGAAAGGATCTGCTTTGTTCTTACTTCCCTTGCAGACACACAGTCTGCAGAGTCAAAGTCGTCCGAAATGCTGCTCCCCCAGAGCTGCTGTGTCTCAGGACCCCCCCCCATCATCACAGTACATGTTAGGCCCCAGGTGCCATGTACTTGAGAGCTAGGGGCTTTTGATGTGATTGAGTAACACTTAATACCGTTCCTAATGACAAAACAAAAAAAGACCACACACACACACACACACACACACACACACACACACACACACACAGAGTTTATAGTAAAAGAACATTAAAACAAGACCAAAAGAGCATAAACCAAGCTAAAAGAGGAGCTAAGATAGTTGTGTCAAAAATCCTGATTAAGCCCAGCATGGTGGCACACACTTGTAATCCCCAAGTTTGGGAGGTGGAGATAGGAGGCTTGCGCAGATTCGAAGCCAGCTGTGCTGGCTTAAGAGACCCTGTTTCCAAATAAAAATATAAAAAATAGGTGTCTGGGAGTGTAGCCCCGAGGTAGAAGGGTTTCCAGTACCATCAAAAAAAAAAAAAAAAAATCCTGATTAAAAAAAAACTGCTTCAAGTTAACTGTAACCTAACCTTGAGGTTCCTAGTAGCCAAAGTAAAAAAAAAAAAAAGTAGCAAATTTTATAACTTTCAGTATGCTTTTTTAAAAAGTAACTATTGTTAGGCATCATGACACATGTTTGTAATCCCAGCATTCGGGAGGCGGTGACAGGAGG
The DNA here is from genome assembly GCF_963383645.1 of Muscardinus avellanarius. Classification (NCBI taxonomy): domain Eukaryota; kingdom Metazoa; phylum Chordata; class Mammalia; order Rodentia; family Gliridae; genus Muscardinus; species Muscardinus avellanarius. Next base: position 130,171,845 of record NC_137787.1, read on the forward strand.
ATCGCAGTTCCCAGACAGCCGCAGCTACTTAGTGAGGCCCTCCACAACTTAGTGAGACTCTGTTTCAAAATAAAGAATAAAAAATAGGGCAGGGGGTGTAGCTCGGAGGTAGAATGCCCCTGGGTCCCATCTCCGGACCTGAAAAAAAAAATGGTAAATTTTATGCTAATGTGTACTTTACCATAAAAAATATGTTAAAATAGCTCATCTAATTTGTTCTGTTCGACTCTCATCACAAAATAAACTAGTATTAACTTACCAAGCTTCCCACCATGTATGATACATACTGACTTCTTTTCAGTTATTCCCGCGTTCTTTCAGGTGTCAGCCATGCACATACTTATTTCATGTAGCTGTGGTCAGTACTTCCATTGATCCTTCTCTGTTCCCTTAATATTAACTTCGTGTGTGTGTGTGTGTGTGTCCACATGTTGACATAACTCACTGGGTGGTATTTTTAATCACTCTAGAATTCTATCAGGATAATGTACCCCTTTAACCATCTCCCTTTTTTTTAATATGTTTGTAATTTTTTTCTATCACAGGTGGTCCTGTTTTGTAGACCCTTTATCAAATGATATTTGATATTTTATAAGATGATCATTGATTTTACTAAAATGTTATCAAATAGTATCAAATGATTCCATTTCCTAAAGTATAACTATCCAATCAAAAGACATGGATGTTTGAATGTTATATATTTCTTCTATACATTTGAGAAATTAGGCTCCAGAAAGACTTTCCTACTGTATATACTCAAAAAAAGTATAAATATTTTTGTGATTCTCACTAAATTCTAAATATATTTGTGATCCCCATTAAATTCTATCATAACATTTATTCACATTTTTTTTAGTTTAACACTTTTTATAGATACTTTTAGATGACTTTCCTTATACATTTCCTTTCGAGCAAAAATGCTCATTTCCCCACATGCTAAATTTACATAATTGTTGCCAGGCATGATGGTACACACTTGTAATCCCAGTACTTGGGAGGCTGAGACCAGATGATCTCAGGTTCGTGGCCAGCCTCAGCTACTTAGTGAGGCCTCTGCAACTTAGTGAGACCCTGTTTCAAAATAAAGAATAAAAAAATCAGGCTGAGGGTGTAGCTTGGAGATAGTGTTCCAGCAGGAACTAAGGTCAGAACATTCAGTTAGTAATGTAGGGGGACACACCTATTTCAGCTTGAGTTCTCTGGTATTTGTAGATAGCCCTGGTCTTTGCTTGGATAGAACCTGCCATTTGTCACTTTTGAGGCAAGGGGATAGTTCAGTGGTAGGGTGCATGCCTAGCATCCATGAGGCCCTGGGTTTGATTCCAAGCAATGCGCACGCGCGTGCACACACACACACACACACACACACACACACACACACACACACACACCCTTCCCTACCTTATAGGTCTTGGAATGATAAATAGCTATTGATTTGAATGTTTTGGGTCCCTTGCCAAGACGAGACACTCTAGAAATCCCAACAGGAACATAATAACTAACACCTATAGTTAGTGTCTCACAGTTTTGGAAATACTCTTATATCATTTCTTTGGATTCCCCACAATAACCCCAATAAAATAAAAGATGTGGCAATTATGGAAACAGGGTTCCCAGGAAATAAAGCTCCTGGCCACAGTCACATCTAGTACCTGAGAGCTCAGGTTTTAAATATATTTTTAAGGCAGGCATGGTGGTACACACCTGTAATTTCAATACTTGGGAGGCTGAGACAGGAGAATCTCAGTTTGAGGCTAGTTTCTCTTGGCAACATAGCAAGATTCTCAGCAGCTTAGTAAGACCCAGTTTCAAAACAAAAAAGTTAAAAAAGGGATGGAGGTATAGCTTGGAGGTACAATGTCCCTCTATTTCCCAGTACCAAGTGTCATGTGCTAATATTAAGGAAATCCTACTATTCAACATCATGCCTATTTTTTTATTTCAAAGTAAATGTTACAATTTTCAAGTTCAATTAAAATGTTGGCCTTAAAAGTGATCTTTTCAGCCATGGGTGGTGGCACATGCTTGTAATCCCAATACTTGGAAGGCTAAGACAGGAGAATCGCAGTTTCTTGGCCAGCCTCCGCAACTTAGTGAGACCTTGTTTCAAAATAAAGAATAAAAAAATAGGACTGGGATATAGCTCAGAAGTAGAATGCCCCTGTGTTCCATCCCCCATACTGCAAAAAAAAGTGTTTTTTTTTTCAATATTTGGACTTGTTTATAAGCAGGAGTGGTCACTGGCCTTCTCAAGGACAAAAAAATATATATGTTTCGGTTACAGTTGTTGCAATATTTAAGAAAGTGTCACTGGAACTTGCAGCCAAAATATCAGCCATTAAATAATAGCATCTGCTTTTGAGCAGCAGCACACATGCACAAACAAATCATTTTACCACTCGTATTTGAAAGTTTGTTCTTGTATTTAAAGGTTTAGCAACGTCATCAGAGCCCATACCCGTCTGGAGTCAAGATACAGCAATAGCTCTGGAGGATCATACGATGAGGATAAAAGTAAGTTTGAGTGGGCTGAGGGCTTCAGATGGCGTACACATAGTTGGAAAATGAAAAATGAATACTTTGTTTATTCTTGGTGCAGGGCCCGTAAATATTAAATAACCATTTAATCCACTATTCAGATGAGCATAGTCAACCTCCTAAAAACAAAACAAAACCAAAAAAACAAAAACAGTCGAACAGTGGACCAATCAAAATTATAAAAATTCAAACTACTACCCAACCCTGCATTATTATATTCTTGACATTTTTATTATTGGTGATACAGAGTTGGGGAAATGCTGGTAAGAAATTTCCCAATTAAAAATAATGGTTCAGCCAGGCGTGGTGGCCCATGCTTGTAAATTCCAGTACTTGGGAGGCTGAGATAGGAGGATCCAGGTTCACGGCCTGCCTCAGGTACATAGGCCCTCTGCAACTTAGAGAGACCCTGTTTCAAAATAAAGAATAAAATCGGGCTGGGGATGTAGTTCAGAGGTAATATGCCCCTGGGTTCAATCTTTAGTACCACAAAAAAATTAAATAAATAAATGAAAAGATAAAAATTTAAAAATAAAAATAGTGGTTCAGTTCCGCTTTTGACTGACCTTGGGAGTAGATGTAACCTGTAAACTTTGTGAGGCTGCTCATCCAGGGTGGGATCGGCTTTTATGCTGAATCTCCTCTGCTGTGGCCAGGGACAACTTTCCTGAGCTGGGAGATCACTCTGATACAGGAACTTCTTTTACTTTGGGCAGTCGGGTAAATGACAAAGGTCGGTGCTTTCATCACAAAGGTCCGTGCTTTCATTGGTCTTGTTTAGGTCCTAGATGGCTTCTCTGTCTACTGAGCAGGTGTAGACTATTAGTTCGTCATAAGTTATAGAAATTCTGGAACCAAAAAATACCCCCAGGGACACTTAGGTATGCTGGGGAAATCAGGAAACCATTTTCTGAAGTTTATTTTTCTACTTGGGTAGAAATCACAAGTATTATGATATTTCATGAGCTAGACTCATTTTATAAGTCAATATTTAGAATTTTGTAGATTTTTAAATTTTTTGTTTGTTTGTTTTGTTTTTGGTACTGAGGACTGAATGCAGGGGCATTCTATCTCCAGGCTATGCCCTCCGCCCTTTTTTATTTTTTGTGTTGAAAAGGGTCTTGCTAAGTTCCTGAACCTGGTCTCAAACCTACAATCCTCCTTTCTCAGCCTCCCAAGAACTGGGATTACAGGCATGTGTCACCATACCCTGCTTAATTGTTTTGTTTTTATGGGAGATGTACAGAGTCAGTTTAGACACCACATTTCGGCTACCCTTGCTTTACCTATTATAGTATAATTGTTCTTAGGTTGAGTTTTAGATATGTCTCTAGAAAACTTTATACTAGAACTGTCAATCGGAAATAAATAAACTATATTTTTCCTCCTCTCTGTGTCCCAGGGGTCTGTATGTTCCAAAAACTGGAGAGTTGAATGTGGGACTATAGACTATTAATTCTAGACAAGATCAGACTTCACAGATGAAGGGAGGCTAGTGCTGGAAAAATGAAATGTCTTTAGTTCAAGAGAAGTCTCAGCAGGCTATGGTGGTGCACACCTGTAATCCCAGTGAGGCAGGATTGTGGATTTGAGACCAGCCTCAGCGACTCAGCAAGGCCTTGTTCTCAAATGAAAAATGAAATAGGGCCATGGCTCAGAGGTAGAATGCTCCTGGGATGGGGGGAGGGAGGCACTGACTTTTTACTATGACAATATTCAGTAACTCAAAATTTGAAGACAAGAAAACTGAATCATGAAGAGGTTAAGCAGTCTAATACCACCCCACCCCAGATGTGACAGGTATAGTATAACTAAGCCCTCCTCTTGTGATAGTGGATTTTATATGAGGATAAGTCCTATATTTTGGCCAGTTGGTGCCTTTAATATTTGTCTCAATGTTCTTGTTACAGGACATAGACTTTGATAGAAATGCTATAATAAATAAGTCATTTTGAAATTAAATTTTAGAGCCACCTGGTATTAAAACCCAAATTTCCTTTTGTTTATTAAAAAGAGAATTTAAGGAGATAAATATAGTAAAATTAGATAATAATTATTTCACTCAAACCACTGACTTTTAGGGGCAAATAGAAAAATAGCATGATGAAGTACTTGTGAAGAGAAGAAAAAACTTATAAATTAAGCTAAGGCATAAAAGTAAATCTGATATTATTACATGGCTTTATTTTACCTAGAAATATTCATAAATTAACCATACCAGTATGAGTAACATTTCAGTGAGAAAACTTTTTTTTTTTTTTTGGTGGTACTGGGGTTCCTGAAAACCTTCTACCTCCAGGCTACACTCCCAGACCACTCCCAGACCTATTTTTCTTATATTTTTTTTATTTGGAAACAGGGTCTCTTAAGCCAGTGGTAGCTGGCTTCAAACCTTGCGATCCTCCTGTCGCCGCCTCCCAAGCATGGGAATTACAAGCGTGCACCACCACGCCCAGCATGAGAAAACATTTTTGTTACAGACTTTGAATTCAATTGTATGTCACAATATCCTTTACAGGAAATACTGTTTTCAGCCTTAGAAATGTACTTTATATTTTTAAAAAAATCCACACCTCCTTTGTAAAATGAACATGCAAACTGATTTAGACCCAGATCCATGAAGCAGCTTTCTATCAGTATTATGTAAGCTTCTGTTTTTTCAGAACTTTAAAAACATATCTGTATTATTTTCCAAGGCCAGATGCTAATGAAACTTGCCCCATGATAAGGTGCAATTAGTTAAGCTGAATATGAGCTGAACTGCAGTGATTTAGACCTAAGTAGATAACTAGTTTTAGGTCACTATAATCCTCAGCACTTCTTTGCTGAATGGGTATATATCTAAGAACATCACTGAAACTAAGAGTAGTATATCCTTTCCTGATACCGATATTACAAGTTTATTATCAGTGAATTCTGAGTGCTTCACCTTCAAAATATACCCAGCATCCTACCAGTGTCTCTGTACCCATCACACTGAGTCTAAGTTGTCCTCTGCTCTCACAATGGTGCCCTAATGTCCCCTGTGTCCACCCTGCCCCTCTGCACTGTCTCACAGAGCACCCACAGTGTCCTTTACAAACAGCTCTGGACGTGTCTCTTTCCCTGCTTGATCCTCTCCAGGGGCTCTCATTACACTCAGAATAAAATTCAAAATCCATGCCTATACTTTTCATTGCTCTGTAATGAAAAGTTATGAATTAGTTATAAATGATAATTAATCAAGTAATTACATAATCAAGTAATTCTAGCCCATTTAATCATAAAATTTATAGCCACCAAATTAAGTGGTTCAAATGCTATTTTTACAAGCATGCCTTTATAAGGTTCTTTCTAAAAATTACCAAGTAGGAAAAAAAAATCTCCTCTCTCAGGAAATAAAGCATGCTTGTCTCTCTCACCCTACAGATGATCCAATCTCTCCCTACACGGGCTGGTTGTTGACTATTACGGAGACCAAGCAGCCACAGCCCTTACCGATGCCATGTACCGGAGGATGCTGGGCCCCCCTGGTGGACTACCTCCCAGAAACCATCACTCCAAGGGGGCCACTACATAGGTGAGCAACATTTGCAGGTAGAAGGAAAAGGACACTTGGCTGTGACTGGGCTTCTCTACGTATGAGAGAAACCTACTGAAGGCTCCACCTAATCAAATGACTTTTAAGTCAGGGTCAGGGGACCATGCCTACCTTGTGTGCCAGCTCCCAGCAGATTAGCAGAGTTCTGTCAAATATTAACTAATGTGCAAAGTTTTCCTTGATGTAACCTGATATGGGTATGCATTTTTTGGTTCCTTGTAGACTGTATACAACTTGAAGAGAAGGACTTATCTTCAATTTTTCTTCATCCTTAGATCTTATTATCTTGGGACTAGTAGACTCTCCATTATGTAGTGATGTTTCTTCTTATAATGGGACTTTGTGTTTTGTCAGAAGTTAAACTCCTATTTCTCTGGAATAAGAATCATAATTCTGCAGCAAATCTTCATCTAATTGCAACTGGATTGTATCTAATTGCAACTGAATGATCTATTGATGTATTTCCATCCTCTTCAGAAGTTGCATTAATCTCACTTTGTTGGTTAGGTGCAATATCGCTGTGATTTTTATGACTGAGATGGTGGTGGATCACAGTGTAAGAGAAGATTGGGCTCTTCACCTCCCATTATTACTTCATGCTGTCTTCTTAGGTAAGACCTGGCTCTAAGAGGAATTCTAGCCATCAAGGTCAAAAACACAGAAAGGTAATCCATAGATATTTCCTTTCCTATGGACATCAGTTTGCCCCATTTCTTTTTTATATATACTTATATTGGTTCATTATAGTTATACATCTTAGTGAGAGTCAAAGTGATACAAACATGCAAACACACACTGCTTGGTGTATTTGTCCCATCTCTGATTTAGTCTCTCTCCTTTATAACATTGCCCATTTGGTACATCTACTCTACAGAATTTCAGTTGATCAACATTATTTGAAATTGTCATAATTGTATCATATAAACATAGTGGTACCCCCATTAAATGCTGTATCTGTAAATAAATCCAAAATAAGCAGGACTTCTTGGGGGATCGTGGGCTACAAAATAAATTTAAATCCATGAAACATTGTCAGTACAAAGTGAGAAACCACACAGGCCATAGCAGGAAAGGCACTGAGCTTCAACTACCCAAGTGAGAGAGAAAATATAAAAACAGGAACCAGATAGAGGATTAGTTGGAGAAAGATGAATAAAATTAGCATTCTTTCGGAACAGAGAGATCCAAGGAAGAAAATATCTCAGGAAGGAGGAATCTGAACTTTGTCAGGTGCTACCGAGAGGTCAAGAGAAGTCTGTCAGCAGTTTATGAGAACATTTTGTTTAAGAATGAGGCATTTTATTTGTCCTAAGCCCAAGTTCTTTATGTTGGCAACCCAAACAATAATAAAGAACACCAAATACTCTTTTAACATGTTCCTCGTGAGTGTCTGGGAATCTTTACTATCCCTGGAATGTAAAGGAGCTTCCTGTTTGTTTACACTGAGAGATTCCACTGTCTTGTTCCAGGTTTGGACCACTACAGGCCTGAAGTCTTTGAACACAGCAAAAAGTTGCTTCTTCACCTCTTGATCGCCCTCTCTTGCAACAGCAATTTCCATGCCATTGCTTCTGTGCTCCTGCAGACCCGGGAGATGGGGGAAGCTAAGACCCTAACTGTGCAACCAGCTTACCAACCAGAATATCTCTACACAGGTAACAAAGGAGAGGCAGGCGCCTGAGTTGGTCGCATATGGAAAGATGACTGAAGGTTTCCGTGGAGCCCAAATTCACTTCTCTGGTTCCATTCATTGCCTCCAACCTTCCAAGTGATAACAGCACAGTAAACATGCATCCTCCCACTTGATGTGAACTTGCTTCTAAAAAGCAGCGTTTCTTTCTCTGTTTTTGGTTCTGGGATTGAACCTAGGGACACTACCTCTGAGCTACACCCCCGGCCCTTTTTATTTTTTACTTTGAAACAGGGTCTCTCTAGATTGCTGAGGCTGGTCTCAATCCTACAATCTTCTTGTCTCTGCCCCCCAAGTACTGGGATTATAGGCATGTGCTGCCACACCTGGCTAGGTACATGTATGAATTTTCAAATCTATGGTTTAGCCAAAAAGGCAGAATGTTAATCAAATATGTAATGAAAACATAGTATTTACTTATATTTCTTCCAGTACTGTGCAATATAGTTTATTAAAATACGTTAATAGGTGGCTAGAGGTATAGCTCATTGACAGTGTGTACACTTAAACATGTGGGAGGTCCTGGGTTCAATCCTCAGTACCAAATACACACACAAACGCATACACACACACAACTGAAGATCCTAGGCACATTTACTCAAATACATTAAGTCTCACTTACTCATCAGTCACTAATGACTGGTATTTTCACTTCACATGTTTAAGTAGTTCAATACCTAGGAATAATTTACTAACAGCACAGCTCATGGTTGACCTGTTACAGTTGAACTGTTCTTTGGACTGGCCTATGTATAAATACATAAGATATATATATATATATATATATATATATATATGTATATATATATATACATATATATATATATATATTTGCCTCTCTTTTAGAAAAGCAACAGCTAAAACAAGAATGAAAAAGAGATCACCCCATTCCCAAACACACACACTGATTTACACTGCAATGCATCTGACTCCATATACAGAGAAAAACCTATCAGTCGATATTGCTGTGCTTAATCAGAGCCATATTCCAAAGCAACCTTCCCCAAAGTGTAAATAATTTCAGACTTCTATGTGTGTGCCTCCCATCCTCATTAAGCATGCTGACAAGCACCCTGGCTGGCACATCCCTATTTAAGCTTCTTCTCCCACCAGGTGGCTTTGACTTCCTGAGAGAGGACCAGTCATCCCCAGTGCCCGACTCGGGGCTGAGCTCCAGTTCCACCTCCTCCAGCGTCAGTCTGGGAGGCAGCAGCGGGAACCTCCCGCAGATGACCCAGGAGGTGGAGGACGTGGACACAGCTGCTGAGATGGATGAGAAGGCCAACAAGCTCATTGAGTTCCTGACAACTAGGTAATGAGAGCCCGGGAGTCACAGGGTTGTTTTTAGGTTGATCTTTTGAAAAAGTATCAACACTTTAAACCACACAGATGGAAAAGTCTTGGAGTTCTACCAACATCCTGCTTTTCTGATTTGAATCAGCTGAAGCCTCTGTAAAAGTAACAGGCACTGGTGGAGGTCTCTGATCTCACTGATGTGGCAGGTGATGGGCAGGGACCTTCTGAGTGTGAGGATGACGTGACAGATGGAGACAAGAGGTGGCAGCTGTGACTTTAACCACCAATGAGCTACCAGGAACTGGGAGTTTAGAGACTTGGCAGGGACCTTCACTCTGGAAACTGAGGATATTAGCCACAGACGACCCAAGAGCAGCTGCAGAGGGATCATCTCCCGTCTGGTCCAAAGAGTCCTTTGTAATTGGTAGTCAGAAACTATGGGAAGCATGATGGAATCAAACTAATCATAGATTAAAAATCAAGGAAAACTTCATCAATCCTGGCTTTTCAGGCTTCTAGCTCTTCTAAATAACCATTTCACATGTAAGACTTCAGAACTTCTAGCACCCTGAGGTCCATTGTGTGCATAAAGCCCTGGATACCTGTGACCTGGAGTCTTGCTCTCTTCTTTTTTCCATGAGTTAAGTCCTAGAAACTTAGTTTGGATACATGCGATACAGTATCTTACATGATTTTCTCTTTGGCCAGTGCATCAATTAATAGAAACAATTCAAAAAGAGCATTTTCTTTCCTTAGTAATTCAGGTTCTTCTGCACAACTCTTAGCTTACTGTGGGATACAACGTACAGGTTGCTTAGCAAGTTGCTGATGGCACCCGCATATACAATGTGTGCACACAGGGTGCTTTGAAGACCTGAATAGTTTGTAGAGAGGAGATCCTGTCATTGTTTACCATGTGACAGTACCACATAATGGGTAGGGTGGTTCTCTGAAATTCTATCACCTAGTCCCCTCCTATGCTTATTGTTAAAAACCAAGTAGACAATAAAAGCCTTCAATTTTTGTTCCACCGTATTTGGCAACATTGTGATATGGTCCTGATAAAATCCGTATCTTTTCCAGCTATACCACTGCTGGGTATCTTTCCAAAGGTACCAAAATCAGAGAATTGAAGTAATATATGTATATTCATGTTTATAGCAGCACAATTCACAATAGCCAGATTATGGAATCAACCTAGTGTACATAAACAGACGAATAGACTACAAAATTGTGGGATATACACAATGGAATTCTACTCAGCAATAAAGAACAACAAAATTATATCATTTGCAGAAAAATTGATGGACCTGGAGAACATAATGTTAAGTGAGATTAGCCAGTCACAGAAAGTGAAGGGTCACATATTTTCTCTACTATGTGAAAGCTAGGGAGTAATCAGGATACCAGAGGGGCTTTAGATAATGGAGAAGAAACTTCAGTGGAGCCAAGTAGATGCTCTAGGGGAAGGAGAGGGAAGGAAGGAGGATCAGTGAAGGAATTACTTTCATCAACAGTATGTACGTATGTGAGAATACCAGTGTCAATATCAATATTTTGTATAGAGAAGGCTGGGGAGAATGGGGAGGGAGCCGGGTGCATGTGTGCTACTGTCACTGTGATTTACATCATGATGTGAGACTATAATGTACCAATAAAAGTATATAAAAAAGAACACTTCTCATCTCTGCAAATGCTACAACATGAACAGTAAGTCCATGTCTAAATCTACATTTTACTTAATATATATTTTATTTAATGTGTATGCTTTTTTGTGATTAAACCCAGAGGCATTCTACCTCCAAGTTATACCCCTCAGTTCAATTTTTTTTTTTATTTCTTATTTGGAAATAGGGTCTCACTAAGTTGCCAAAGCTGGCTTTGAACCTGTGTCTCAGCCTCCCAAGCACTGAGATTATAAGTGTGCACCACCACGCTTGGCTTAATGTATTTGCTTTATATATAATACATATATTTGGTGGCAATGGGAGTTGAACCCAGGGTATTCTACCTCTGAGCTACACCCCCAGACTTATTTTTCTTTATTAGGAAACAGAGTCTCACTAAGTTGTTGAGGCTGGCTTCAAACCTGAGATCCTCCTGTCTTAGCCTCTAAATTCTGGGATTACAGGCATGCACCAACATGCCTGACTTATTTTTATTTGACCAAATATAATAGCTGCAATATGCCAAGCACCATTTTAACAAAACAGAAGATTTTAATTTTGTGAATAAATTTTATTTAAAGCATAAAAGGCATGTCTCCACGAATTAGTTAGATGTATTTTGCATATGTTCAAAAGTTTATAGACTGAAATATACCCCTAATTAATTAGTCAAGTTTTTAAAAATATACCGTTCCTTTGGAGTCAGAACTTAATGTGTGGTTTTAAAAATGCAAACAGTTATGTTTTTGACATTGTGTGTGTTTTGTTCAAGGGCATTCGGTCCACTTTGGTGCCATGAAGACATCACACCTAAAAATCAAAATTCAAAGAGTGCAGAACAGCTCACTAATTTTCTACGCCACGTTGTATCCGTATTTAAAGATTCCAAATCAGGTATGTCTTTCTCTTTACCTGAATCCCTCTCTCAGCGTTCTTCTTGTCATGGGACTCTCTCCATTATGACAACAAACCTTGTCATGTGGTCCTGACACTCAACACCTAGGGCACGGCAATTCACAGGAGAGTTTTGAAGTTTATTCCAGATGCTGCCTAATTGATCCATAGTTCATATCATCTATACTTGCATTATTCATTAGCAAGTAATTTCTTCAACCCTGCTTGTTCTACTTGCTTCTTTTACCTTACTAGCATTAAACTGTACCCATATTGATTTTACCTAAACATAACCACAAGACATAAAGCTCCTGAATTGACTTTTGTCAGTTTCAACCATTAAAAATGGTCAGCTGGTTTAATTAAACAATTGATTGAAGTGGTCAAAGTGTTTTTACAAAAAAGAATTTGAGCTAGGGCTGTAACTTAGTATGAGAGTGCTTGCCCAGCATACAAGAGGCCATGGGTTTCACCCCCAACATCTCCAAAAAGAAAAAAAGAAAAAAGAAAGAAAAGAAAAAGAGGCCAGGTGTGGTGGCGCATGCCTGTAATCTCCTTACTTGGGAGGCTGAGACGGGAGGATTGCAAGTCCATGGCCAGCCTCTGCAACTTAGTGAGACCCTGTTTCAAAGTTAAAAAAAATAATAAGATAGAGCTGGGGGTGTAGCTCAGAGGTAGAATGCCCTTCCTGGGTTCAATCCCTAGTACAAAAAAAAAAAAAGAATTTATAATAAAATAATTTTGGGGTTTGTTTTGTTTTATTTTTATTTTTGATGCTAGGAATTAAACCCAGAGGCATTATATCTCTAGCTACAACCCCCAGCCCTTTTATTTATTTATTTTTTATTAATTGTTGAGGCTAGCTTCAAACCTCCCAAATTCATGTATTGGAATTACAGACATTCACCACCCTGCCCAGCTAATTTTTTTTTTTTTAATGAAGCAGGGTGCTACTAAATTGCTGAGGATGACCTTGAACCTGCAGTTCTTCTCTCTTAGCCTCTCGGGTCCTGGGAGGCATGAGTCACTGCAATCCCTTGCTCTTGGCCTTCCACTTGTTTGCCAACAATTCAAATGACCATTCAATATTCCGAACACAGAATGCTTCCCATGTAAACTATAGTAGCACCGTCATAGTTAAGTGTCTGCACACAGCTAAATTCCTTTCAGATCCAACTAGACCTGGCTGATTTGTGTGCACAATTTAAACTTTGTTCCTCATCATTCATCATGATGTAAAAGTTATCTCTACCTTCTTTCTTTCTTTTTTTTTTTTTTTTTTTTTTTTTTGGTGGTACTGGGGTTCCTGGAAGCCCTTCTACCTCCGGGCTACACTCCCAGACCTATTTTTACATTTTTATTTGGAAACAGGATCTCCTAAGCCAACGCACGTGGCTGGCTTCGAACCTGCGCGATCCTCCTGTCTCTGCCTCCCAAGCGCGGGGATTACAAGCGTGCGCCACCACGCCCGGCTTACCTTCTTTCTCACACCAAACTGGTAACATTAAATCTGGCCTCCTGGCTATCCCAGCTGCTTTGATATTTAACATATTTTTATGTTTGAAACATTCTCGATTAGCCATATCTCTTTTCATGACAGGATATCTACTAAAACCAAAAAAAAAAAAAAAAAACTGATAAACTCATATGGGGAAAGTCGTTCCAGTCATCATATTGGCACATTTTTTTGTTGTTTGTTGTTGTTGTTGTTGTTCCTGGGATTCATCCCAGGGCCTTGCATATGTTAGGTAAGTACACTTCCACTTAACTTCATCCCCAGCACTTTCTATTTTTATAGTTTTATTTCGAGACAGGGTCTTACTAAGTTTCCCAGGCTGGCCTTGAACTTATGATCATCCTGCATCAGCCTTCCAAATAGCTGGGATTATATAGACCTGCACCACCAAGCATAGCTAGGATTGCCGCATCCTGTTTTATGTTTCCCTTTGAAATTCAATTGAAATAGCAAGAAAAGCTACGTAAAGCTGGGAATGGTGGCGCATGCCTGTAATCCTAGTATTAGGAGGCTGAGACAGGAAGATCTTAGGTTCACAGCTAGCCTCAGCAATTTATAGCAAGCCCCTCTACAATTTAGTGAGACCCTGTTTCAAAATACAAAATGAAAATAGGGCTGTGGGTATACCTCAGAGGTAGAATGCCTCTGGGTTCAATCCCCAGTCCCCCCCCCTCAAAAAGCCACTTAATAATCAAACACAGCCTAAAGGAAGAAGCTTACTACTCATATATGTAACATTAATTTGCTAAAACCTTGGATTGTATGAAAATAATAAAAATGAGAAGACATGCCTTATACTGGACTCCGAGGGCACTTCAGACAACTTAGTCTAAGTCTTTACATCTTGATCAAGCTGTTTTTGACCCATTCTGTTTCCTCATGCATCCTAGTTTTCAGAAGTGCGCACACACACACACGATGTTCCTGGAAGCACTTTTACTAATCAGGATAGGATAGCTGCTATAACAAACAAGCCACAGAGTTCAGCGCCCAAACACATTAAAGGTTATTCTTGGATCACATCACAAGTTGGTATAGATGTTGGGCAAGTGATCTTTCACAGAGTACTCCAGGGATCCTCCATCCTTTTCCCCTCCCCCCACCAAGGACACTGTCATGATGGTGGTAGAGGTCTACAGTTGTACTAGTATAGTTCTTACTTTCAGTTTCATTAGGATTTAAATAAATTTATAGCCAGGCATGGCGGTCCATGCCTGTAATCCCAGTACTTTGGAGGCTGAGACAGAGGATCAGAAGTTCAAGACCAACCTCAGCAGCTTATCAAGATCATCAGTAACTTATTGAGAACCTGTTTCAAAATAAAACATAATTTTTAGCTGGATATGGTGGCAAAAATCTATAATCTCAATTCTTGGGAACCTGAGACAGGAGGATATAAGGTCAAGAGCAGCCTCAGCAATTTAGCAAAACGCTCAGAATCCTAGAGAGACCCTGTTTCTAAATAAAAAATAGAGAAAGATGGAGGTATGCCTCGGAGGTAGCATGTCCCTGGGTTCAGTCTCCAGTACCACAAAGAAAAATAAATTCATTAATTAGCTAATTAACTCACTGCTTATTACCAGGGGTTCTAACATCTGCATATAAAATAGTTCAAGTGGTAAAAGTGTGTTAAATTTACAACAAAATATATAATCTATTAATAAGTTGTCTAAACTTAATCCTAAATTTCCCACCCTAAATGTGCATTTTCCAAGCCCTCTGCTGTGCGGAACATTTTCTTGTATATTCTACTTGTCTCTGGGGTCAAACGGCCAAGCTGTGGCTTGAGATCAATGGTATGGATTTTTCTTTCTTGCCCACTTTCACATGACAACCAAGTGCCTCATGGAGCCTTTCAGGTCATGAGGATGGCTAATATCTCTGTGCCATTTGGGTTCTCTGATTCTTGTTTGCTCTTCTTCCTACAGAGCAGAACAGCCAGGGTACAGTTTAATGACACAGAATTCAATCATGAGCCTTATCTTGCATTTTTATTTCTATCTGATCCAATGGTTTTCTGATGTCTAAGATTACAGGTATATAATTGGAAGAACAAATATTCAGGTGAAAGTTTAAATCGCGACTGCCTTCTTTGCAGTGTCTCATTTCAGTATCAGAATATGTTCAAAGCAAAGCCTTTGACACCAAACTTAGTTGTGTTTAGAGTCGACTTCAGCCACTAGCAACTTTCCTCTATCCTGAAAGTGTCTTTCTAACATTTTTATCTTATGGAAAAAAATGGAATAAGAGTATTCTAAGTAAGAAGGCCTACAGAAGACTATTACAGAAAAGCGGCAGGGTAATAAGAAATAATACATCTGTGGACGTGTACTATGAACCAGTTGTAGTACTGGACACTTTCTAAGCTCATTCTCATAGCAATTCAGACAGATGCTGCTGCACACAAGTTGGAGAAGGAAACAATTCTTAGACAAGTGTCTTCCTCAGAGTTACAAAGCTCCTAATTCAAAGCAGGGCCACCTTGCTCCAAAGTTTTTACCTTTTTTGACTACACTGTGTTTATTCAAGTGTCATCCAAAATTTGTTTTTATTTTAAAATGATTGCTTTCTTATCCTTTATGGGGACAGGAGCTTGATACGTTACCCCATCGAGGCTTGAACTCCTAGATTCAAATGATCCCCCTGTTCTGGCCTCCCAAGAATCAGAGACTAGAGACATGTACCACTGGCCCTGGCTTAAAATGGTTGATTTCTTTTTTTCTCTTTTGGTGGTACTAGAGATCAAACCCAAGGGTATTCTACCACTGGGATATACCCCTAGCCCTTTTTATTTTTTATTTTGCAACAGGGTCTTGCTTAGTTGCCCCAAATGGCTTTGAACTTAGGATCCTCCTGTCTCAGCCTCTCGTGCACTAGGATTATAGGCCTGCGGCAGCTGGATTTTCTAATAAGTACCCATGGGGTAGCTTTGTGCTGTTCACCTGTTTAAACCTACAGAGGACTTTGATGCCCTGCTTCCATTTCCAGCGCAGAGGCTGACCTGTTCCTGGCTCTTTGGCCCTAGGTTTCCACCTGGAGCAGCACTTGAGCGAGGTGGCGCTGCAGACGGCCCTCGCCAGTTCTTCAAGGCACTATGCCGGCCGGTCTTTCCAGATATTCAGGGCCCTCAAGCAGCCCCTGTCGGCACACGCCCTGTCTGACCTCCTGTCCAGATTGGTGGAGGTGATCGGAGAGCACGGAGATGAGATTCAGGTATGGAAGAGGAGCCCTGAGCTCAGAAAGACTGAGCTCAGGGCTACCCTCAGGGATGAGTGTTAACTTGCCTTGAGCCTTTGTTCTCCCCAGTTATCCCACCCATTTGGACAATTCATTTAAAAACAGTTTTAGAAGCCGGGCATTGTGGCACACACTTGTAATCCGCATGCTTGGGAGACTGAGACAGGAGGATTGCACAGGTTCAAAGCCAGCCTCAGCTACTTAGTGAGGCCCTGTTTCCAATTAAAATAGAAAATAGGTCTGGGAGTATAACCCAGAGGTAGAAAGCCTCTGGGTTCCACCCCCTGTATCACCCTCCCCCCAAAAAAAAACAGTTTTAGGCTGGGTGCGGTCACACACTTGTAATCCTAGTACTTGGGAGGCTGAGACAGAAGGAGCACAGTTTCACAGCCAGCCTCAGCTACTTAGTGAAGCCCTCTGCAACTTATGAAATACTGTTTCAAAATAAAAAATAAAAAATAGGGCTGGAGATGTAGCTCAGAAGTAGAATGCCCTTGGGTTCAATTGCCATTGGGGGGGGGGGTAGTTTTAGAAGTTGGCCTTTGTGTTTCCAAAAATCACCCCAGGGGACATTGTTCTAAAAATTTAATGAGTATTGCTCTTTATTATTATTATTATTATTATTATTATTATTATTACCATCATCATCATCATCATCATCATTTCCTGGGGATGGATCCCAGGGGCATTCTACCTCCGAGCTATACCCCCAGCCTTATTTTTCATTTTTTTTTATTTTGAAACAGGGTCTCACTAAGTTGTAGAGAGCATCACTAAGTAGCTGAGGCTGGTTGCAAACCCGTGATCCTCCTTTCTCAACCTCCCAAGTACTAGAATTATAAGCTTGCACCGCCAAGCCCAGCAACTATTCTGTTTTATAAAACAAGTATCTGAAAATCTTTTGGTAGCTTCTTCCTTATTGCTCATTTGTTGGTTTTATTTGGCTGGTGGAGAGGTGTTATTTTGTAATTTGGGAGGTTTTGCCTCCCACTGAGGAGGCAGCTAAATGGACTCCTCACCCAGAGCAGAGATCTCTGTCTCACCTGTGCAAAGCCTGACCTTCCCCTGATGGTCAGCCTTCAGTTTCCTGAGAAGAACTGGACATAGGATAAGGGAGGAGCTTCAAAGGGAGACCCAGAGACTGGGGAGCTGAGCATGCCAGCTCTGAGGCTTGGCCTCACCCCTTTTTCCCTTAGTCAAGGTCCTGCATCTCAGGAAGCCACACACCTGCAGACTCAACCTTTATCTCTTCTGGCCACTGGAAGTGCTCATAAAATGCCAGTAAGGCGCAGACCTTGCCCCTCATCTCATGGTCTCTGGCTTTCAAACATTGCCACTCTGTATGTCAGTCACCCAACCTTCTTTAGCAGGGGACCATGCTTGCCCCTTGTGTGGGATTTCAAATTCCACGGAGGCTGTCAAACCTAGGAAGTAAATCCTTATTATCTGCTAACTTGTAAGCCACCTGCATTTCCTAAATGGCCCTTAAAATTTGTTTTTGGACTTTGTAAATTAAAGCAATACTGTCTAGCTCTCAGGGATATTAATGATATTGGAATAAAGTTTGCATGAATTAAATTTATCTTCAGAAAGTTAACACTGGCTATAAGTAGCACAAAATGATACCTTTTTTTATGATCGGCAGGGTTATGTAATGGAAGCACTCTTGACCTTGGAGGCTGCTGTGGAGAACTTGTCTGACTGCTTGAAGAACAGTGATCTTTTAACTGTTTTATCTCGGTGAGAATCAGCTTGCTGAAATTTTGAAATCAAATTTACTGCACTGAATATTTGGGAGATGCTGGAATTTGGGCAGAGTACAAAGAGCAAGTCTAGTTTTTGAAGTCTATTTATGACCTGGAAAAATATGTGTGCTATTTCCTCAAGAGTATTTTTTTTTGTAAAGGAAGTTACATCACATATATATATCTATACACATTTTATAAATATTTTGCCAGGCGTGGTGGCTCACGCTTGTAATCCCAGTATTCGGGAGGCTGAGACCAGAGTATCGCGGTTCGCGGACAGCCTCAGCTACTTAGTGAGGCTCTCCACAACTCAGTGAGACCCGGTTTCAAAATAAAGAATAAAAAATAGGGCAGGGGGCGTAGTTCAGAGGTCGAATGCCCCTGAGTTCCATCCCCAGACCCACAAAAATAATAATAATAAATAAATATTTTAAAATGTCAAGATGATAGACACTATCTGGCATGGTGGCATATACCTGTAATTCTAGTACTTGGAAGGCTGAGACAGGAGGATTGCAAGTTCACAGTAGTGAACTTAGAATTTAGTGATGCCCTTTGTAATTTAGTAAGACTCTGTTTCAGAATTTTAAAAAATACGACCTGGAGGGAGGGGATAGCTCAGAGGTAGAAGGCCCCTAGGCTTAATCTCTAGCACCACACACAAAAAAATGAAGATAGATACCATATATTATTCCTTCGTCATACAAATCTTTATGATTTTTACATTCTTTTTTAAGTCCTTTAGTATTTTCAAGTATTATATAATAATTACCCTACTTATAACATGAATATACTCAAAGCTCATCTAACCATTCCTATAAAAACACTTTAAAAAATTCCTATATAGTATCTTTTTTGTTCCTACCATGTGTAATAATCATTTTCAAATTATTTATGATCCCATGTTAGTATAAGTGACTTCTTTCTTGAAATTGAGTCAGTAATGTTATCTTAAATACTTTGTTGTTTAATGTTATCAAAATACTTTAGTATATATATATTTATTCGTTCATTCATTAAATACTGAGGATTGAACCCAAGGGCATTCTACCTCTAAGCTATACTCCCAACCCTATTTTATTTTCATTTTAAAATAGGGTTTCACTAAGTTGTGGAAGGCCTCAGAAATCTGCAGAGGCTGACCACAAATCTGGAATCTTCCTGTCTCAGCCTCCCAAGTACTGGAATTGGAGATATGTGCCACCACACCCAGCTAGTGTTTTATTTATTTATGTGTGTGTGTGTGTGTGTGTGTGTGTGTGTGTGTGTGTGTGTGTGTGTTTTACTGGGAATGGAACACAGGGGCACTCTACCTCCAAGCTACACCCCCAGCCCTTTTTTTTTTTTTTTCAGTAATAGGGATAGAACCCAGGGGCATTGTACCTCCAAGCTACACCTCCAGTCCTATTTTATAGTCATTTTAATTTGGAAACAGGGTCACACTGAGTTGTGAAGGGCCTCACGAAGTAGCTGAGGCTGTCTGTGAACTGTGATCTTCCTGTCTCAGCCTCCCAAATGTTGAGATTACAAGTGTGTGCCACCATGCCTGGCTTACAAGATTTATTTAAATCAATAAAGATTAAACAGAAAAATTGGAAGTTTTATAGCATAAAATTATAATAATATATTCCAGGCGTGGTGGCGCACGCTTGTAATCCCTGTGCTTGGGAGGCAGAGACAGGAGGATTGCACTGGTTCGAAGCCAGCCTGGCTGGCTTAAGAGACCCTGTTTCCAAATGAAAAATCTAAAATGTGTCTGGGAGTGTAGCCTGGAGGTAGAAGGGCTTCCAGGAACCCCAGTACCACCAAAAAAAAAAAAAAAGTTTAAAAAAAATTATAATAATATAATTTCTATTATAATATAAATACATTATAACATAATATAAATAATATAGTATAATAAATAATTATTATATAATTTATATTATAATATAAATAATATATAAATATATAATAATATAATTTTTTATAAAATTTTGGAAGTGTAAAAAATTTCCTTTGACCTGAACATTTGCTAACATTTACATTTTCTTTCTCTTTCTAGATAATATGCTTTCCATTTCCGTTTTTATCAGTTAACATAATAGAGTTTGTACTAATTAGGTATAGTTTTCATAATTACTTCTATCCAAATTCAAATAAAAATTAAATGTAAGATTAGTAAACTTTTTTAGGGTCTCAGTAAGTAGAAGTCAGTATTGACCTTTGTTTTTATTTTGTTGAAGAAGGTTGTTCTTCTTAAGGTTGATTTTTATTGATAAAAAATTTAAGGATAAGGAAAAAGTAATTAATAGGAAATAGTATTTCCAAAGAATAGTTTTCCTCCTTTCTTTAGTGGTTCTCAAGGGATCTGAATAGACTGGCTTTTCAGTGAAGCTTCTTGGCTCACTATTAAACATATTTATTTTTATACCCAGCTCTTCATCACCGGATCTAAGCTCTAGTACTAAACTAACAGCAAGCAGAAAGAGCACAGGGCAACTAAATGTGAACCCTGGGGCTGCCAGTGGAAACACCACAACCTCAGAACGAAGCCGCCATCAAAGAAGCTTCTCTGTGCCCAAGAAATTTGGTGTTGTTGACCGATCCTCTGACCCACCTCGAAGTGCCACCCTGGACAGAATTCAAGCTTGTACCCAACAGGGTCTCTCCTCAAAAACCAGAAGCTCCTCCTCCTTGAAGGACAGTCTCACAGATCCATCCCACATAAACCATCCCACCAACCTGTTGGCCACCATCTTCTGGGTCACGGTGGCCTTGATGGAGTCTGATTTTGAGTTTGAATACTTAATGGCCTTAAGGCTGTTAAATCGACTGCTGGCGCATATGCCACTTGATAAAGCTGAGAACCGAGAAAAACTTGAGAAACTCCAGGGGCAGCTGAAGTGGGCAGACTTCTCGGGGTTGCAGCAGCTGTTGCTGAAAGGATTCACATCCCTCACCACCACAGACCTGACCCTGCACCTCTTCAGCTTGTTGACACCAGTGTCCAAAGTCCCGATGGTGGATTCGTCCCAAGCTATTGGTAAAGCCAGCGTCCTCCACTCTTACAGTGCTGGTAGCAGTGCTGTTCATCTTTAGTGTAATAAGTTAATATTGACTTACTGCTTTTAACAATTTTGCCAAGAAATAGTTCTTTGGGTACCGTTTGATTTTTCTTTTAAAATGCTATATTACAGGGCCATGGGTGTGGCTCACTGACAAAGCACTTGCTTCGTATGCTTGAGGCCCTGGGTTCCGTCCCCAACATTGCCAAAAAAAATCTACATAATATGTCTTCATTTATATTATAGAAAATATTCCAGGGCAATAGAATAAAAGGGACAGAAATTATATATAAGATAACAGTAATTTCTTTTCTTTTTTTTTTTTTTGCGGGTTTGGGGATGGAACCCAGGGGCATTTGACCTCCGAGCTACACTCCTGCTCTATTTATTTTTTTATTCTTTATTTTGAAACCAGGTCTCAGTGAGTTGCAGAGGGGCCTCACTAAGTAGCTGAGGCTGTCTGCAAACCACGATCCTCTGGTCTCAGCCTCCTGAATGCTGGGATTACAAGCGTGCTCCACCACACCCGGCTAACAGTGATTTCTTTATGCTTTCCAGATCAAATTGCAGATACTGTTAATTTATCCCATTGTTCTAATACAGACATCTTTCCCTTTTTTCTTAACTCTCAAATCTTTTATTTCTCTTTGCTTTCTTTTACACCTGATAATGTTGTTGATTCCCAATTATTTTTAATTTAGACAAATCAACAAACCAGATTTTTAATAACATAGCAAGTAGCCCAGAATTCATTTCATAAACTACATTTTAACTCAAAGGCACTAGACATGCCATTCCTCATCTTTTTAATTTTTTTTTCTTTGTGATACTGGGGATTGAACCCAGTGGTGTTTTACTACTGAGCAACTATACGCCTAATGCTTTTTATTGTTTTATTTTGAAACAGGGTCTCACTAAGTGGCCAAGGCTGATCTCAAATTTGCCATCCTCCTGTCTTAGTCTCCCAAGTACTGGGATTAAAAGCATGCATCAAATTCCTCATCATTTTAATTTGTCTTTTCAATTTTGTAAGACTTAAATTTGTTGACTTATGTCCTCTCTCTCAAACCAGTTTTTCTTTTTCTTTCTTTTTTTTTTTTTGTGGTGCTGAGAATGGAATCCAGAGGCTTTCTGTATTCGGGCTACACTCCTAGACCTATTTTCTATTTTATTTGGAAACAGGGTCTCACTAAGTTGCTGAGAGCCTCACTAAGCTGAGTCTGGCTCCGAACCTGTGCGATCCTCCTGTCTCAGCCTCCCAAGTACTGGGATTACAAGTGTGCACCACCAAGCCCAGCTTAAAATGTATTTTTGATAAAAATTTCAAAATAGAGCCAAGCGTGGTGGCGCACACTTGTAATCCCAGTACTTGGGAGGCTGAGAAAGAAAGATCCGTGTCACGGCCAGCCTCAGCTACTTAATGAGGCCCTCCACAACTTAGTGAAACCCTTTTTCAAAATAAAGAATAAAAAATAGGGTTGGGGGTATAGCTCGGAAGTAGAATAGCCCTGGGTTCAAGCCCCAGCACCACAAAAAAAATTTCAAATTAGAGCTTCATATTAGTTTAGTCTATACCTATAAAGTCTGTACTGGCCATTATTATTCACAAAAAATCCATAGCAAGATGGCTGCTGTATGTTGAAATTACTAATCTACCTTGCTGACTCCTTTGTAACTGGTGGTTGTAATTTTTTATGGATTTTGCGTTAGCTTATATTTGAACAGATTCAATAGACTGCTTTTGTATCACCACACAATAAAATCTGTAATATTCCTCCCCACAGTCACCATTTAAAACGTACCATATCCAACTGTCTCCTTTGTATCTTCTAATCCAGGGTTTCCACTGAATGTCTTGTGTCTCCTGCCCCAGCTGATCCAGCATTTTGAAAATCCCAATCAGTTCTGTAAGGATATAGCCGAAAGGATCGCTCAGGTATGAGCTTCGGTTCCCTGTTCAGGCAAGTCCATACAGGACCAATGGCATGCAGGAATTCCAGCCCAGAGAAGGCAGGGCTTTTCTCTAGTAATGTACATCTCTAGGTGGCTGGTGCACATTGTCGTCTTTCATCATGAACAAAAACAAGGGGAAAGAATTTCTGGAGATTACATTAGCTAATCACTAAGCTAAGGCTTTCTACAGTTACCAAAAAGTCTGCCTATCTACTTTTCAGTAGAATTGCAAGAAAATTGCTAACATTATTTTCTCATCAGAATACTTTATCTTCAGTTGCTTTTCTTCTCTTTAAAGGTTTGTCTGGAAGAGAAAAACCCTAAGCTTTCAAATCTTGCACACGTTATGACCCTTTATAAAACGCACAGCTATACAAGGGATTGTACCACATGGGTCAATGTGGTCTGTCGATATCTTCATGAAGCATATGCTGACATCACCTTGAACATGGTCACCTACCTGGCAGAGGTAAGCTCTTTTTAAAAAAAAATAATTATTAAAAAGGCCTTACTAAGCTGCGGAGGCTGGCCTGAAACCTGCACCTGCCAAGAGGTAGGACTTTAAACTAAGAATAACAGCATAGCTATCATAGCTTCTCTGGTTAAAATCTTTATGTAGAACTGATAATATATGCTTAAGTTCTGTTTATTGAGTGCCAATTATGTATATCATGGATGCTAATTGGAATCATTTTAAATCTTTACAGTAAATCAATAATTAATAGTGGGTGTTTATTTTTTTGGGGGGGATTGTCTATTGTGATGCTAGGGATTGAACCCAGGGGTAGTCTACCTGTGATCTATACCCTTTAGCCCTTTGGGTTTTTTTTCTTTCTTTCTTTCTTTCTTTCTTTCTTTCTTTCTTTCTTTCTTTCTTTCTTTCGCTACTGGGGAATTAACCCAGAGGCATTCTACTCCAAGATATACCCCTACCCCTATTTTTTATTCTTATTTTGAAATAGGGTTTTGCTGCCAGGCATGGTAGTGCACGCTTGTAATTCCCGTGCTTGGGAGGCGGAGACAGGAGGATCGCGCAGGTTCGAAGCCAGCAGCACTGGCTTAAGAGACCCTGTTTCCAAATAAAAATATATATAAAAAATAGGTCTGGGAGTATAGCCCGGAGGTAGAAGGGCTTCCAGGAACCCCAGTACCACCAAAAAAAAAAAAAAAAGAAAGAAAGAAAAGAAAAGAAAAGAAAAAAGAAAGAAAGAAAGATAACCTTACTAAGTAGCTGAGGCTGGCTGCAAACCTGTGATCCTCCTATCTCAGCCTCCCAAGTACTGGGATTATGAGCGTGTGCCACCACGCCTGGCTTCCCCCAGCCCTCTTGACATTTTACTTTAAAATAGGATCTCACAAAGTTGCTGAGAGTCTCACTAAGTTGCTGAGGCTGGCCTTGAACCTGTGATCCTTCTGTCTCAACCTCCCAAGTACTGGAATTATAGGCATGCACCACCACACCTAGCTTCTTTTGATAGTTACCTGGCCACACCTGTCCCTGTAAGCAAGAACACACATACTTAGCACACAAGACATGCTGGGAAAAGTGACACAAACAACCTCCTTTCTTGGACAGATGCTGGGCCCTCCATGAGAAAACAGATGCCGTATGAAGTGGCAAAAAAGAGACAGTGTGTTTGGAATACTAACCATGAGAGTTGAAAAAATGCAAATGAGAGGTGGGATACACATACAGTGGGATATTATTCAGCCTGAAAAAGAAATTCTGATATAACATGATCAGGCCTTAAGGATATTATAAGTGAAATGAGCCAGACACAAAAAGAAAAATATCCTATGATATTCCATGTATCCGAAGTATAAAGATTAGGCTAATTTATAGAAACGGAAAGGAGAATAATGGTTACTAGGATCTGGGGGCAGTTGGTAAGTTATTTTATGGGTACAGAATTTTCAGTTTGGAATGATGAGCAAGTTCTAGAAATAGATAGTGGTGATAGTTGCACAATGTGAATGTCTTTAATGCTACCGAATTGTGCACTTAAAAGTGGTTAAAATGGTGGGATGTGGTGGTGCATGATTGTGATCCCAGCATTTGGGAGACTGAGAAAGGAGGATCGAGGTTCACGGACAGCCTCAGCTACTTAGCGAGGCCCTCCAAAACTTAGTGAGACCTTGTTTCAAAATAAACATTAAAAAATAGGGCAGGGGCCGGGCGTGGTGGCGCACGCTTGTAAT
This sequence comes from Muscardinus avellanarius, assembly GCF_963383645.1. NCBI lineage: Eukaryota > Metazoa > Chordata > Mammalia > Rodentia > Gliridae > Muscardinus > Muscardinus avellanarius. Next base: position 130,197,210 of record NC_137787.1, read on the forward strand.
CCCCACGTTTGTAATCCCCACGTTTGGGAGGCGGAGATAGGAGTATCACACTGGTTCGGAGCCAGCCGCGCTGGCTTAAGAGACCCTGTTTCCACACAGAAAAGTTAAAAAAAAAAAAAGGTCTGGGAGTATAGCTTGTGGGAATGTATCCCGGAAGTAAAAGGGCTTCCAGGAACCCCAGTACCACCAAAAAAATAGGGCAGGGGGTATTGCTCAGAGGTAGAATGCCCCTGGATTCCATCCCCAGACATGAAAAAAAAGGTAAATTTTATGCTAATGTATACTTTACCATAAAAAACATATTAAAATGTTCTTTCAGGTGTCAGCCATGCACATACTTATTTCATGTAGCTGTGGTCAGTACTTCCATTGATCCTGCTCTGTTCCCTTAATATTAACTTCATATGTGTGTGTGTGTGTGTGTGTGTGTGTGTGTGTGTGTGTGTGTCCACATGTTGACATAACTCACTGGGTGGTATTTTTAATCACTCTAGAATTCTATCAGGATAATGTACCCCTTTAACCAATCTCCCTTTTTTTAATATGTAATTTTTTCTATAACAAGTGGTCCTGTTTTTGTAGACCCCCTTAATCAAAATGATCATCGGTTTGACTAAAATTTTATCAAATAATATCAAATGATTCCATTTCCTAAAGTATAATTATCCAATCAAAAGACAAGGATGTTTGAATATGTTATATATTTCCTCTATACATTTGAGAAATTAGGCTCCAGAAAGACTTTCCTACTGTATATTCTCAAAAAACATATTTTTGTGCCGGGCGTGGTGGCACACGCTTGTAATCCCGCGCTTGGGAGGCTAAAACAGGAGGATTGTGCAGGTTCAAAGCCAGCCTCAGCTACTTAGTGAGGCTCTCAGCAACTTAGTGAGACCCTGTTTCCAAATAAAATATAAAATAGGTGTGGGAGTATAGCCCGGAGGTAGAAAGCCTCTGAGTTCCGCCCCCAGTACCACCAAAAAAAAAACAACATATTTTTGTGATTCTCACTCAATTCTAAATATTTTGTGATTCCCACTAAATTCTAATATTACATTTATTCACTCTTTTTAGTTTAACACTTTTTATAGATACTTTTAGATGATCTTTCTTATGCATTTTCTTTCGAGCAGAAATACTCAGCGCCACAAAATAAACAATATAATTAATTAATTTCCATAATTGTTTATTTGCTCTCATTTTAACTACTTATTTTCCTTGACCACTTTTGATGTGAAACTTCAGCATTTGCTTGGGTCATTTCTTTTATCTAATATCCTTTACTGTGTTTTTTATAGATACTTTTAGATGATCTTTGTTATGCATTTCCTTTCGAGCAAAAATACCCCTGTAATATTTCACCATGTAATTTACTATTAACTTGTATATCCATTTCTCTAGTGTTCTACTATTTTTGCATGCGTGGTACTGAGAATGGAACCCACCCCCAGCCCTGTTTTTTATTCTTTATTTTGAAAGAGTCTCACTGAGTTGCAAAGGGCCTCACTAAGTAGCTGAGGCTGTACATGAACTGTGATCCTCCCATCTCCGCCTCCTGAGTGCTGGGATTACAAGCGTGCGCCACTATGTTCAGCTCAGTGTTCTACATTTAAATTGTTTATAGTACTTTTCTTGTTTTGTCTTACATGTGACTTTGTGTGTGTGTGTGTGTGTGTGTGTGTGTGTGTGTGTGTGTGTAATAATAGGGATGGAACCCAGGGCCTTTTCTACCTCCGGGCTATTCTCCAAAACCTATTTGGAAGTAGGGTCTCAAAAGTTGCTGAGAGCCTCACTAACTAGCTGAGGCTAACTTCAAACCTGTGCGATTCTCCTGTCTCAGCCACCCAAGCTCTGGGATTACAAGCGTGCGCCACCATGCCTGGCTTTAAGTGTGACTTTTTACCATATTAGTAATGCCATGGCAAACATCTCATATATAAGTCATAGTGTTTATCTGTAGACCTTTTTCTTCTTCTTGATCTCAATTGCCAAATTATCCAACTTACTAATGTATAGGAATACCCATTTTCTTTTCTCCATATCAATACTGAACATATTTGGTATGAATTTGTAATTTTTGAGTATCAGTATTGTTTGACCTTTCCTTTTGAGGTTTATTTTCTTCATTGTATAAATTTTTTATTTATGTATTCAAACTTGCCCACATCACCTTCAGTAGTATATTTCTTCAGAAGTTATGATTTTAGCTGGGCGTGGTGGCGCATGCTTGTAATCCCAGAGCTTGGGAGGCTGAGATGGGAGGACCGCACAGGTTTGAAGCCAGCCTCAACTACTTACTGAGGCTCTCAGCAACTTTTGAGATCCTGTTTCCAAAGAAAGTATAAAATAGGTCTGGGGGTATAACCTGGAGGTAGAAAAGCCCCTGGGTTCCACCCTCAGCATCACACACACAAAAAAAAGTACTTATAATTTTATTTTCTCCCTAAGGAAATGTGCAAGGGTAAGCGTGTTGGAAAGACTGAGTGCTTCTATGGGAAAGTCTGCTGTGGAGCTGACTTCAGCTGCACTTTTTCTCCCACAGTTGCTAGAGAAGGGTCTTCCCAGTATGCAGCAGCCCCTCCTCCAGGTGATCTACAGTCTGCTCAGCTACATGGACCTTTCTGTCGTTCCTGTCAAGCAGTTTAATGTGGAAGTTCTGAAGACCATTGAAAAATATGTGCAAGTGAGTATTTGCATTTGCATGACTTTACTTACCAGCCAGAGTTGATCCAAAAAAGCCATGATATAACTGTGGCCTGTACTCAGGTGCAGAGACATGTGGCCGCCAGATCACAGGTTCTTACCTTGATTTCCATGACACACCCAGAGCAAGAAAGATCTGTGGCTGACCACACCCTGAGTGGATTCTGAGGAGGACAGACCAGGCTCTGGCACACTCCTGACTTCAGAGAACACAGCTCTGCCTCCTGGGGCTTATAAGCTGGATATTAAAAGCACATACCTGGCTGGGAGGACCAGGGAAGGTCTCATTTTTGGTATCCTGTTTCAAAGAAAGAGAAGTAAGAAGAAACTTGAAGTTTGTGCCAGGGGCCCTGACATGTGAAAGGCTATTCAGAGGTTAAAATCACCACATTACAGCTGAGGGAACTGAGGTTAAGGAATTGCATAAACGGACTTGCCAATACACCAACAAACAAACATGTTCAGGAACAAATAAATCCCAAAGTGGGAATAACTGATGAGGGGTGCAGGGGGGCTCATCATGTAAGTCTGTTTCTGTGTCCATTTTAATATTTCCATATAAAATAGTCTTTAGAATCTTAATTAAAAAAGAAGAAAAAAAAAAAAAACAAGATCCTGGCCCCAAGATCTCAGTTAGTAGAGAGTGGAGCTCATGTTTGAACCTGGCTCCAAAGCCATTGATTTTGATCCATTGTACCAAGTAACCTGCCCAAGAGGATACTTGGTGAACATCAACAAACACTGGCAGGTTGCTTCTTTAAATTCAGACCTTGAAACTACTAGAAGAAAGAATGTATAAAAAAAAGAAAAATGAAAAGTAGAATCTCAAAGCCCAGGCACAGTGGTTCATGCCTATGATCCTAGCTATTCAAAGGCTAAGGTAGGAGGATTGTACATTTGAGGCCAACCTCAGCAACTAGCAACTTAGCAAGACCCTGTTTCAAAATAGAAAGAAAGAAAGAAAGAAAAAGAGAAAGAAAGAAAGGAAGGAAGGAAGGAAGGAGAAGAGAAGATGATGTAACTCAGTGGCATGTCTAGGTTCAATCCCCAGCACCAAAAAAAGAAAAAGTAAAACAACTTTTATCAAGATGGTTTTACCTATGTTTTATGCTTTTGTGGGAGAAATATCTCTCCCACAAACTAGTCTTGGGGTTGTCAAGAAAACTAAGATGGTAAAACAAACTGATAAGCATTAAAGAGAAGATGGACATTCTAGGATGAGGGGCAGTATGAAGAAAGAGTCACAGATGCTAAATGACCTTGCCCAGCTTACTGGAGGACGGTGAGCTCCCAGGGCTACACTCAGCGCAAACTTCACCCTGTCCACCAGAGGGAGCTCTGGAGAGCACTTAGACTGGGAGATGGCTTACCTTGAAGAGTTCTAGAAAGTTCATTACATAGTAGGGGGGTTCTGAAGCCATTTAAGAGGCTGTTGAAGCAGACCAAGCAGGGCAAGAAAGCATTCAGCTGAGTACAAACCAGAATGACCAGGAGGGAATAAAATTTCAAAAGGGAAGGTAGAAGAATTAGGGGCATCCAGATTCCTGGGTTAGGTAACAAGGGAGATATGAAACAAGGAAAAACAGATCAAGATTCTCAGAAAGCAAATGGAGTAGGAAGACCCAGAGAGGTCAAATGACCAAGGAAGAATGGAAGCTGGAGGTAGGGGGAGGTTTTTTTTTTGTTGTTGTTGTTTTTTGTATTGGAGATTGAACCCAGGGGCAATCTACCTCTGAGATATAGCCCTAATTTTATATATAATAAATATAATATAATATAATATAATATAATATAATATAATATAATATAATATATATATTTAACTAAGTCATAGAGGGTCTCAGTAAGTTGCTGAGGCTGACTCTGAAGCTTCGATCCTCCCGTCTCAGTCTCTCAAGTACTGGGGTCACAGCCATGCGCCACTTTGCCTGTCTTTGGAGAGAATCTTGAGAAAGAGTGAAGAATGGTTAATAACATAATATGCATTGGGGGATTTCTTTTCTTTTCTTTTCCAAATTAAGAAGGTGGCTCCTTAGGGGGAAAAAATTTAATTCATTTATATGGAAATGGACAAAATGGCATTTTTTAAAATTGTTTATTTACTTGTTTCCTAAATGTACCTCATTTTACATGTGAATGGTCTTTTTTATGTCATTCATCTCTTATTCATCACAGAACTCACTGCATGTATTGGGAGGGTTGTGGGGTATTTGGGGTTTTGTTTTGTACTAGAGGCTAAACCCAGAGGAATTCTATTTCTGAGCTACACCCCCTGTCCTATTGTAGTTTTTACTTTGAAACAGGGTCTTGCTAAGTTGCAAGAGGACCTCACTAAGTTGCTGAGGCTGGCCCTAAGCTCATGAACCTCTGTCTCAGCCTCCTACAGGCAGGAGCCACCATGCCTGGCTTCGGTGCACGTTTTAAGTCAGTGAGTTCTGACTGCTTTTAAGAAGTTTCAGTAGCGGTACACTAGCTTTCTAAAAGAAAATTATTTTCCACCCTTGACTATTTATTTTCTACAGAGTGTTCACTGGAGAGAAGCTCTGAACATCTTGAAGTTGGTGGTTTCTCGGTCAGCCAGCCTCGTATTGCCTTCCTACCAGCACAGCGACCTCTCAAAGATAGAAGTCCATCGGGTGTGGACGAGTGCTTCAAAGGAGCTACCAGGAAAAACCCTGGATTTTCACTTTGACATTTCAGAGGTACTTCCCTGTGTTAGCTGCTTCTGCAAACTTTAGTATGAATATACGGTTTGCATGGAAAAAGGAAGACTTGTTTTATGATTATTATAAAAGAAGACTTCCAAGGCCTAAATTAGGTTCTGTTCTTTTAAGAATACATTGAAGCCTGGCAAGGTAACACATGTTTGTAATCCCAGAACTTGGGAGGCTGAGACAGAAGGATCACAGGTCTGTGGCCAGTCTCAGCAACTTGTGAAGCCCTCCACAACTTATTGAGACCCTGTTTCAAAATAAAAATAAAAATAGGGCTGGGAGTATAACTTAGAGGTAGAATGTCCCTGGGTTCAAAAAAGACTACATTGAGGGATCTGGGTGTGGTAGCACACATCTATGATCCCAATACTTGGAAGGCAGAGACAGGAGGGGTTGCATTGAGGCAAAGTTGTTGAAGCCTCAGCAACTTAGTGAGACCCTGTCTCAAAATGAGAAATAAAGTAGGGCTGGGCTGGAGGTGTCGCTCCGGGGAGGGAGAGAGAGAAAGAGAAAGAAGAAAGAGGAGGAGGAGGAGGAGGAAAGGAAGGAGGGAGGGAGGGAAGAAGGAAAGGAAAAAGGGAGGGCATACAAGCAGGCAAAAATTAGGGGGAGGGAACCAGATCTGCTTATGTGGAATTCAAAATGCACTAGTAAATAGATTATATTTATTTTTCCAACTATTACTTTATTTATATTACTATGTTTAAGTTATATGAAAAAAGACAACCAAGCAGTTCTGCCCCATTTCAGAAAAATTTTCCAATCAACACCAATTACATAGTGACAAGTAGCTAGGAATGGTGATATCTTGGTCAAGACTGACCAGGAAGAATGGGCTCAGGTGCTGCAGTTCATCTCCAACAAGAATATGGCGCACTGGCCAGCACAAGCCATGCTAACACTGAGCCTTTAGCACTGGCCACAGATTCAGATCTCTTCTCTGAAGCTAGCAAATTAACTGAAATAACTGGGCTTAAAAATAAAAGTTCTAAAATGAAGTCCAAATAAGTTTAAAAACCATGCTCTTGGCATATTTTCCATTCAAATTTATACAAAACACACTTTTCCATTCTAATAGCCCAGATTTTTTTCCTCATATAGCCCACCATATAGCTGCAGATAGACTCTTCTGCCTCAAGATGTCAACATAGGGAGAAAAATTAACAGCATTTGCATATAATTCTCTCTATACACTGCTGTTGGATGGAAAATACAAAATTTTTTTTTTTAAAAAAAGAAAGGAAGGTTCCATCTTAGATTCTCACAACCTCCTGTTCCACAGTTGATGAATCTGACTCTGATGCTAAGGTGACAGTGTAAATAAGTAGATTTTTGTTTTCATTGAAGGAGACCTGGGAAAAGATGGATTTATCTCTTTTTTTTCAAGAGTTATCAGATGGTACATGCTCCTCAAACTAGAGCACTTTCCAGGCTCACACGGCCTGCCTTATGACACTGGCTGTCTTCAGTGGCACACTCATAGACCCATCCCAGTTTGCTATTGTAGTTGTTGCAGCTCACATGCCATTGAGCATGACCCTATCTTGAACTTCACTGTACTGCGGGTTAACCACCTTGTTAAAGAGAAATGCTCTACCAGTAGCGCTGGTGAAGCGAGTGGAGATTAGTTCTGAGCAGATGGTCAGGATTGTATCACAGATTGCACAAGCAAACAGACAGGTACCTCCAATGTGATCAAGGAAATTTCTGATCATTTTGGTAACTGAATTTCTAAAAACCCCGAGCGACAGCAAGATCCGCACTGCCAGCTGCTCCTCGTATCAGCTGAGACAAAGCCCCTCGGCCGCTGAGTCTCCGGGTTTATTCAGGCCCCGGCCTTGGCCCCACCAGTAGATTATATCTAGATGGGCTTTTTTGACACATTTATCATTTGTTGATGTATACTTTTAGGATTCGAGATGAGATCTTATTTTTCTGCCTTTGTGATACCTGCATCTATATTTAGTTTGCAAATTATAGTAAGATATTGATTCAATCTCTGTCCATATTTAGATTTTTTTAACATTGCTAAAGAGGAAACGCTATATTTACACTTAGACTTGAGAAGCTATATTTACTCTTTGTTCTGCTCCAAAAAGGTTAAAAGAAAACACACATGGCCAGTTAGCCGCATACCCAACCCACAGAGACCTAGAAATGCACTCTAAAACGATGGGCCTTGGGAGCCAGGTGTAGAATTATCTTGATCTCTGCCACCTCCCAGGCTGGCCCCGAGCTGGTGTCTGTGGAAGAGACCTCCTTGGACTCAAGCTTGTGGAGAGCTGCCTACCTGGCTGCCATGTTCCAAGGCTCTGGGGAAGGGAAATTGCTAAAGTGTTGCCCAAGTCCCTGGCCCTGACCTCATCCATGTGAATAATTGAAAAGATATAAATAATTTAGGTGAAATTTTAAATAATTGAGAGTATGAAAAGATGGATGATTAAAGGTTAGAGAGAAGGGAAGGAATTTGAGTCTGTCATTATAAGAAACTCATTCCAGCTTAAACATCTGAAAACTGATTTGTCTTCTGCATATTTTCCTTCCACTGGTTATCAGTCAGTTCAAAAGCATACTAAAGAAAAAGTCCTTAGACTTGTTTCCTGTTGCGAAGGAGGGCGGAGGGATGTCAAAGATGAAAAATGATCCAAAAGGTATATTTGAACATCAGGAAGAGGAGCCTGAGTGTGATCCTGAAGTTCTCTAACATGTTTTTAGCCACTTAAGCAGGTCTGGGTAGCTGCTAGGTAGAACAGTCTCACATCCCACAGAGTCATCAATGAGACTGATGAATGGTGCTTTTGTGTTCTTTTTCTTTTCTTCTTTTTTTTTTTTTTTTTCAAGACGCCAATCATCGGGAGACGCTATGATGAACTACAGAACTCCTCTGGGCGTGACGGGAAGCCCAGGGCCATGGCAGTCACCCGGAGCACCTCATCCACTTCCTCGGGCTCCAACTCCAATGTCCTTGTTCCTGTGAGCTGGAAACGGCCCCAGTACTCTCAGGTACGCAGTCCTCAACTTACAGCACTGGAGGGAGCTTGGGGGCCCTCCTGAGCCCACTGGCCCTGTGCTGTCAGATTCCTTGGTCAGTCACAGCATTCCACGGGCTCTCATTTTACCTCGGAACAGCTCATTATGTTGACTTGAAGTCTGGCTCCTTGTTACTTCTACCTGTTGGTTCTAGTTCTCCTAAGGGTCAGAGAACAAAATCTGTTCTTTCACAGGGCATCCCTTCAAACACTTAAAGCAACCCGACCCCTCTGCCTATGACCCAAAGGAGTCTTCAAATAGCATGTCTTAGTTCTCCTAACCAATTCTTTAGGGCCTGGACCCCCGAAGGGTTGATAGGGCTGCACCCTCAGAGAACTTCTGGCTGCTCTCTTGAGAGCATAAACTGTATCATGGTCTCCATTCTTGGGTGAAGGAGGGGTGCTAGGTTCCTCTGCAGGCTGGTTGTTTTAGCTTAAGACTATATTCAGTCTATGGGTGAACATATTACAATATTGACGCTACTGGGCTTGCTGTCAGTTAAAACCCCTGCATTATTCAGTGGTCTTTTAGTGCTGTGGCAGAAACCCACTGAAAAATTACTTTTAAGTGGAGAAGGAATTATCAGACCATTTGTGTTAGTAGCTTTGTTACCTAACCAAATCCTAAGAGAATCAACTTCTAATACTATTGTTTTTTCTTTTGCGGTACTGGGAATGGAACCCAGGGGCACTGTACCTCCGAGCTACACCACCAGCCCCTATTCTTTTTTATTCTTTATTTGAAAACAGGGTCTCACTGAATTGCAAAGGGCCTCACTAAATAGCTAATGCTGTCCTCGAACTGCGATCCTTCGTGTCTCAGCCTCCCAAATGCGGAGATTCCTAGCGTGTGCCACCATGCCCATGGTCATGATGTGATGGTATATAGAAGAATCTCCATGCTTAAGAAACTGAAAAACATGGTTTATAAAGAAAAGCAAAAAGAGTCTATTTAACAAGAATCCATTGAGAAGGGTTTAAGATGGTTCATGAGTAATTGACTGTTTTCATTCTTCAGGAAGTAAAATTATTCTTTCATTTAAGGAAAACAGACTTGTGATGTAATGTAAATAGATTTAATTTTGGCATAAAGAAAACCTTGCTATTACTCAAAGTTATAATGTACAAGAAAAGATTATCAAGGGCTGGAGATATAACTCAGCAACAGAATGTTTTCCTAGCACATGCAAGGCCCTAGATTCAATCCCTAATACCACCACCACACACACACACAAAAGATTATCAAGAGAGTAATGCATAATTCACTGATGAACCTAAAGATTGATTTTTTTACACACACACACATACACTACACACACCTGGGAATAACTTAGGTCGGTCAGCTCAGTCCTGGAGAAACATAATGTAAGCCTAACTTTAAATTTTATACTCACCTTTAAAAAAATAAAGAAGCTGAGTGTGGTGGCATATACTTGTGATCTCAGAACTTGGGAGAATGAAACAGGAAAATTGCAGCCAACCTCATCTACTTAGTGAGGCCCCCCACAATTTAGTGAGACCCTTTTTCAAAATAAAGAATAAAAATAAAGTTGGAGGATGTAGCTCAGAAATAGAATGCCCATGAATAAAAAAATTTTTAAAATTAAAAATAAAAAAGAAGCTAGGTAGCCGGGTGTGGTGGCGCACGCTTGTAATCTTCATGCTTGGGAGGCTGAGACAGGAGGATCGCACAGGTTCAAAGCCAGCCTCAGCTACTTATTGAGGTTTTCAGCAACTTAGTGAGACCCTGTTTCCAAATAAAGTATAAAAAAGGTCTGGGAGTATAGCCTGGAGGTAGAAAGCCTCTGGGTTCCACCCCTAGTACCACAAAAAAAAAAAAGAAGCCAAGTATGGTGGCACACACATATAATCCCAGTACTTGGTACTTGGGAGGCTGAGACAGAAGGATTGCAGGTTCAAGTACAGCCTCAGCAAGTAGTGATGCTCTCATCAACCTATCAGGACCCTGTTTCCAAATAAGAAATAAAATCAGGCTGGGTGTATAGCTCAAAGGTAGAATACCTCTGGGTTCGATCCCCAGTACCACAAAAACAATATAAAATAAATAAAAAGCTGGGCATGGAGGCATATGCTTGTAATCCCAGCATTTGGTAGGCTGAAACTGGAGGATCACAGTTCACGGACAGCCTCAGCTTCTTAGTGAGGCCCTGTTTCAAAATAAAGAATACAAAATAGAGCTGGAAGTATAGCTCAGAGGTAGAATACCCCTATGTTCCATCCCCAGTACCGCAATAAATAAATAAACAAACAAACAAACAGAAACAGGCATGGGGTAGAGCTCAGTGGTAGGGTATTTGCCAAGTATGTGTGAGGCCCTGGATTTAATCCCCAGCACAACAACAACAAACAAAAAGTAAAAATAAACAGGCAGAATTCATTATAATTAATATATTTTAATTGACCTAATATATCCAAAATATTATTTTAACATAAGAATTTTACAACTACTGACGAGATATCTTACACTCTTTTCTCATAGGAAGTCTTGTGTGTATTTTGCATCTCGCTCCTCAGTGGCCACTTTTCTTTTTTTTTGGGGGGGGGGAGTTCTGGGGATGGAACCCAGGGGCATTTGACCTCCGAGCTACATCCCCTGCCCTATTTTTTATTCTTTATTTTGAAACCGGGTCTCACTGAATTGTAGAGGGCCTCACTAAGTAGCTAAGGCTGTCCGCTAACCGCGATCCTCCAGTCTCAGCCTCCCGAATGCTGGGATTACAAGCATGTGCCACCACGCTCAGCTAGTGGCCGCTTTTCAAGCATGGTGGCCCACCTTCTATGGCCAGTGGTAAGGTATTAGAGCAGATTTGCTCAGAGGACCCCATTAATGAAAACCTGCCTTGTGTTTCTTTTCCAGAAGAGGACAAAAGAGAAGCTGGTGCATGTCCTTTCTCTGTGTGGCCAAGAAGTAGGATTAAGCAAAAACCCATCTGTAAGTTCTGCCATGTCTTGGTTATTGTGGTTATCTCTTTTGCCTTTGGTTTGTTTTATCATCGATCATATAGTTTTGAAGATTCTACTATGAATGACAACAAGGATGTCTACTATCTCCATCACATCCTTTATTGTTCCTCCCCATCACATGAGTTTTAATCATGCTTATTTTTTAAATAAGAAAAAGTTTGATTAGCTCTTTGCTCCAGTTTGCCTGTGAATGCTCACGTTATTTTCATTGCTTTAATTTCTTCAATGAGGGGAGGGGGTGACTGAGGGGTACTGTGGATTGAACCCAGGGGTGTTCTACCTCTGAGCTACACCCCCAAGCATCTTTTATTTTTTTTTTAACAGGGTTTCACTAAATTGTTAAGGGCCTTGCTAAGTTGCTATGCCTGGCCTCAAACCTGTCTCAGCCTTCCATGTACTGGAATTACAGGAGTATACCACCATGCCAAGCTCTTAGATTTAAAAAATAAATAAATATTAAGATTTTTTATAAATACTCCTTACAACATATATACCAATATGGTATCCACCATACCACCATGCATAACATTTGTGCTAATTCCTCTTGGATGTAATGCTAATTCTTCTTGAATATATTACTCTCTGAATATGATGTCATTATTTTCCTGGCTAAAATAATGATATATGAACAAAGATCTGGTTAAAATATTATACTCCAATCTCTGTTCACATCACAATGCTTAAAAAAATTAGTGTGTGTGTGTGTGTGTGTGTGTGTGTGTGTGTGTGTGTGTGTGTTGGCGATGATACTAGGGATTGAACCCAAGGGCATCTTTCCTTTGCCATTTTAATTTTTTTTCAGTCTTAGGTATTGAACCCAGGAGCATTCTACCTTTGAGCTACACTCCCAGTTCTATTTTTTATTCTTTGTTTTGAAAGAGGGCCTCACTAAGTTGCAGAGTACCTAAGTAGCTAAGTCTGGCTGCAAACCTGCAATTCTCCTGTCTTATCCTCCCAAGTATGAAAATTACAAGTGTGCACTGTCACGCCTGGCTTAATTTTTTTTTTCCACAAAGTTGCTATGGTTGTTCTCAAACTTTTTATCCTCCTGTCTCAGCCTTCTAATTACTGAGATTACAGGCATGCAACACCACACCGGGCTACAAATTTTTGTAATGAATTTTTTCTCATATAAACTTTCACTGATGTTATAGTGGGAAAAATTCCATTCGGCTTTAGAGTAAATGAATAGTTGAAAGTATATAAGCAAGCTTCTGAAACTTTTATAAAATTCAGAACATTTGAAGTGTGTGTGTGTGTGTGTGTGTGTGTGCGTGTGTGTGTGTGCGTGTGTGTGTGTGTGTGTGTGTGTGTGTGTGTGTGTTAACAAAAATAAGTTAAACATCAGGGTCTGATCTCATCAAGTATTTGCATTACATCTATAGCAAGCATCTTTATTATTTATTTAAAAAGATATAACAAATTAAATAATTTTACCAAATAATAATTTACAGACAAGTTTCTCTGTGGAGCTATTTTTAAAATTCTAAACTGTCTGGGTGTGGTAGCGCACTGTAATCCCAGTACTTGGGAGGCTGAGACAGGAGGATTGCAGGCTCAAGACCAACATCAGCAACTTAGCAAGACCCTGTTTCAAAGAAAAAAAAAAAGTAAAAAGGGTGGAGGGTATTGTTCTGAGATAGAATACCCCTGGGTTCAATCCCTAATATCAAAAATAAACAAAAAGCCCAAACTGTATCTACCAACATAGTTCACAACAGGATGGAATGGTATAGGCCCAAAAATACTTGCTAAAGTACAAATTGATATTTCTTTTCATCTGAAAAAGTACCCCAGCTAAACCTCGCTTCCATTTAACACAGTCACCTTTTTTAGTGTTACTGATCATTGGGTTTGCTATTGCTCCTGGGACATTATGCAGGGCAGAAGGGACACTGGCAGGGACAGAGAGTGCCTCGTAGCCACAAGGGAGAGAAACAAGAGCCTTTGCCTTCTAAGCAAGGCACAGCCGGCGAAGGCTATATCCTTTTAGCATTGTGGTTGGCACTTTCTTCTTCAGGTTCATCCTCTGCCCTGGGGCTGAGCCCTTTCCAGCTACAAGTATTTCTCTGGAGTACTTTACAAATGGTGTGGTGGTGCACGCTTGTAATCCCTGCACTTGGGAGGCTGAGACAGGAGGATCGCGCAGGTTTGAAGCCAGCCTCAGCTACTTAGTGAAGCTCTCGGCAACTTACTGAGACCCTGTTTCCAAATATAAAAATAGGTCTGGAAGTATAGCCTGGAGGTAGAAAGCCTCTGGGTTCCACCCCCGGTACCACAAAAAAAAAAAAAGTCAAGTAGCACTAACCAGGAAAATCTCAGCTGAGAAATCAGCATACGTGGCTGCTGTCTCTCACTGACTAGTTGACCAGCCCTCAATGCTACTTATCACACATACCCACTTGCAAGCCCTGTACAAAGTTGTGTGTCATTGCCAGTTCATGAGAATACAGGTTGAGTATCTCTTATTTAAAATGCTTAGGACCATGCGGGGTGTGGTGGCGCACATTTGTAATCCCCGCACTTGGGAGGCGGAGACAGGAGGATCAGATTGCACAGGTTCGAAACCAGCCTTGCTGGTTTAAGAGACCCTGTTTCCAAATAAAATATAAAATAGGTCTGGGAGTATAGCCCAGAGGTAGAAGGGTTCCATCCCCAGTACCACCAATAAATAAATAAATAAATAAACAAACAAATAAATAAAAAATGCTTGGGAACCAGATTTATTTCAGATCCTGGAGTTTGGGGAATTATTTGCATTGACTTTACTGGTTGAGCATTCCTAGTCTAAAAATCCAAACTTCTCTGAAATCTAAAAAATTTGATCATGTCAGCACTCTACAAATTTCAGGTTTTGGAGTGTGGCAGATTTTCAGATTAAGGGCACTTGACCTGTATAGTACATATCGTATAACTATTTTTAAACACTAGAGGAAAAGAATACTACACTGAAGTCCATTCACTCTTTTACTTTAGAGAGAAATGTTTGTTGTAAATTCTTATAAGTGATTTGCCTGCTTTTCAAGAAAGACTAAGACATTATAATGGTGGTATAAAGAATAATCTGATTTTGCCAGGCGTGGTGGCACACGCTTGTAATCCCAGCATTTAAGAGGCTGAGACTGGAGGATCACGGTTGGCTGACAGCCTCAGCTACTTAGTGAGGCCTTCCGTAACTTAGTGAGACACTGTTTCAAAAAAATAAAGAATAAAAAATAGGACTGGAGGTGTAGCTCAGAGGTAGAATGCCCCTGGGTTCCATCCTCAATACCGGAAAAAAAAAAAAAAAAAAAAAAAAACAATCTATGTGTACTAGGGACTGGCTAGCAAAACATTTAGGCTCATTCAGTTTATTCTTTCTACAAAGTTATATTAAAATGGCCAAATAATGAACCTAAACATAGAATTTCAAAATATTAACATACTAAAAATTTTTCTAGATGCTAAGTGCTGTGGTGTATACCTGTAATCCCCATACTTGGGAGACTAAAACAGGAGGATTGTAGGACCCCAGACCAGCCTCAGCAACTTAACAGGACCCTGTTCCAAAGTAAAAGATAAAATAGAGCTGAGAGTCTAGCCCAGAGGCAGAACTCTCTGGGTTCAATCCCCAGTAATACACACACACACACACACACACACACACACACACACACACACACACAATTTTACTAGAAACAAAAGTTTTGGTTTGTTTAAATCCACAAAACAAGCTGGGTGTGGTGGCGCACGCTTGTAATCCCCGCGCTTGGGAGGCTGAGACAGGAGGATCACACAGGTTCAAAGCCAGCCTCAGCTACTTAGTGAAGCTCTCAGCAACTTAGTGAGACCCTGTTTCCAAATAAAATATAAAATAGGTCTGGGAGTGTAGCCCAGAGGTATAAAAACCCCTGGGTTCCACCCCCAGTACCAATAAATAAATAAACAAACAAACAAATAAATCCACAAAACAGAAATATGAGTAAAGAGTATGGGCGTGATGTTTAGGTATTCTTCTGCATTTCTACTGAGTAAGAACTACTTTTTGGCTTCTGTTTCCTATTCCTTAACAGTTCCTGGCTTATCACTAGAAGGGTTAAACTTGTTCCTGTGGCTCATTTTACAATAACATATCTTCGTGTTGATCTTACAATATCATTTATGTGTATTTGATATGCATGTGTGTGTGAATGTGTACAATTTCTAACCTAAATCATTTTAGAAATAGTGGCTACTCCCATTTATAAAGTCATGCTGAGTTCTCTCTCTCTTACACACACACACACACACACACACACACGGAGTATCCCATCTTTATCCATTAAGAGGCAGCAGTTCAACTCTTCAACATTTTCCTGGTACATGAACTTGTGTCTTTGCGAGGAGTTTAATCCAAAGGCACCTGTCCAACATAAATAATAAAAGAACATTCTAAAAATACCCACTTAAGGAATTAGGTGTGTACTGGAAATACAGGGCTTCCAAGAGCCAATTACGGTTTTCATTGCATAAACAGCCGGAGAGACCGGGTTCTCAGCAGAGGGCTCTTTTGATTCCTAGGTGATCTTTTCCTCGTGTGGGGACTTGGACCTGCTGGAGCATCAGACGAGCCTGGTGTCTTCTGAGGACGGCGCCCGGGAGCAGGAGAACATGGATGACGCCAACAGCGAGCAGCAGTTTAGAGTCTTTAGGGACTTCGACTTCCTAGACGTGGAGCTGGAGGATGGAGAGGTACAGTTATGTTCTCTGTAAAAAATAATCCCCTAAGCCTTTCCTTGACTAACAATGTCTTTTTACCTGCTGGATAGTGAGTTTTTTTTTTTTTCTAATAAGGTCATTAGTTGGAAAACTGTAAAGTCTATTTTGAAGGATTTAGATTTATTCAAAGTACAGCTGCTTAACTTTGGCAGGGGTTACCACGCCCTTCCTGTCTGAACCCAAGGCTGAAGCTGCCAAGTTATTTCTAAATGGCAAAGTCCTGAGTTGTAATGACCACACAAAGACTGTGTGTTTACAGTCCAAAAGGGGATCTTAAAAAAAAAAAACAACAAAAAAAAAAAAACAGTTCTGAGCCTGCTTACTGGCACCTGGGCAAAAAATGCTAAGCATTTAATTATTTTAAATGTAAACTTGCCCTAATTTAATTACTTCAAAACCTGCCTGCTACAACATGAGCTCAGAGCCTAGGGGCTCCAGCATTTTTACTCTGTGTTTGATGAAATCATTAGTACTTAATACGTAGCATAGGAGGGCTCTTTGCCTGGCTTTAGTTGGGCGGCCAGTGTTGCAGACACCTGGGGCAGCTGAACTCAAGTCTCAACAGGCACATACAGATTCACTTATTTTGAATCCTAGTCATGGTAATAAGATGCTTTCTGCTCTGAATCATGATTTTGAAAACAGGGTCTGGAAGGAGGAGCCACACCCCTGTCACTAACCTTCATTTCCATAGCTGAAGGGCCTGTTCCAGCTCAGAGGCAGTCCTTTGCCTCCTGGGAATAAAAACTCTATTCACTTAAATGAGATTGGCTGAGGTAAAGATCCCTGGAACCCAGCCTGGCTCTGGGTGTTGCTCACAATCCCTCAGCTCATATTTAACTAAACATACTATATTTTCTAAAGGGCTTCTGATGGTCTTATAATTAAATGCAGGCTCAAATTTAATGTTTATTATATTCAACAGCAGGTAGGTACCTCTTAACTACAAACTTGTGAGAAAGTGATGCTTTAAGCAGCTTTCATAAAAGGATGTGATTACTGACCAACCCACTCTCTAGTGGAGGCCAAAGAGCTGCCATCTTCCTCCTTAGACCATGACTGCCCTGGACGTCTATACCAGCAGGAAGATTCCTGTCCTCATTCAAAAAAACTAGGTTTTCTTCATTGATTATTTCTCTGGAAAACACATTGAACAGACCCAATCCATAAAAGTATAAAAGCAGACTGGGGCTAGAGTTGCGGGTAGCTCAATGGGAGAGCATTTGCTAGCTTGTGGGAGGTACTGGGTCCTATCCCCAGGATTGACTACAGGGCAGACTTCAAACATGCCAGCTTTATTTTCACTTTGAATGGTTCTAGAACCAATAAAAAGTATTGTAAGAGCCAGGCGTGGAGGCGCACACTTATAATCCCAGCACTTGGAGGCTAAAACAGGAAGATCGCACAGGTTCAAAGCCAGCTTCAGCTACTTAGTGAAGCTCTCAGCAACTTAGTGAGACCCTGTTTCCAAATAAAGTATAAAATAGGTCTGGGAGTATAGCCTGGAGATAGAAAAGCCCCTGGGTTCCACCCCCAGTACCACACACACACACACACAGAAAAAAAGTATTGCAGAGGTTTCTACTGACCATATTTAGTGATAGAGAAAGCATTCACTAAATGCAGTAAGGGTTGTTTTAAATGTTCAGTGCAAAATACAACTGTTTTGAATAGTTTCTAAATATTTTGAGCTCAGCTAATGTCAAAAGATTAGCTCCCTGGTCTGGCAGCAGACCTAATGTTTACTCTTGGGTTAGAATTCAGGCCCAAGCTCTCTTCATTCTGAAAGTTGGGTGGGGGAGGGGGAAACCAACAAAGCAAGGGAAGCATTGTTTTCCTGTCTCACCCAGAGAAAACTGTTATGCAGTGACCTGGCAGGACCGATGTAAAGCAGAAGTCAGAGACAATTTCAGAACAGCTAACAAATTTAATTTCTATCAAAATAAAGGAGTAGGCTGGGGCTGCTCAGTGGTAGAGTCTGTGCTGACCCCTGGATTTGATCCCCAGCACCACAAAAATAAATAAATTGATTGACTGATTGATTGATTGATTGATTGACAGAAAAGTATTTAGGAAAGATACTAAAATATTACACCTTTTTTTAGCACTGGGGATTGAATCTCAAGACATTCCACCTCTAAGCTACACCTTCAGTTCTATTTTATTTTTTACTTAGAAACAAGGTCTCACTAAGTTGCTGAGGTTAACTTTGAACCTGCAATCCTCCTGTCTCAGCCTCCTAAATATTAGGATTACAGGAGTGCGCCACCACACCCTGCCAATTAATGTTTTTCATGGACAGTAAATAATTAATACTTCTACGTTCCTTTAGCTATTTTCCTAGCCAACAACTAAAAGATCAGAGAGATTAATTTATCTTTTGAGTTTAAGACTTTATAAAAACCTCAAAAAAGTAAGGTGGCATATTCTACCCAAATATGTTATTTGAAAGCCACGCCCTATGTGTGTCTATATTGTCAACTGGGAAGCTAAGGCAGGAAGATACCTTGAGTCCAGGAGTCCAAGTCTAACCTGGGTAACATAGCAAGACCATGTCTCAAAAATAAACAAACCATTTGAGAATGTTTTGCTACTTCTGAATAAAATTGTAATAATTCTTATGTGCTTACAGAGCAGTAGGGTGAAAGCATTTGGACTATTGAATCCATCTGCTCCAAGTCTGAATTTCAGCTCTGCCAACAGCCTGGCCATATGACTACACATCAGTTCCTCTGGGTTTCTGCTTGCTCATCTGTTCAGTGGGTATAATAATACCTGCCACAGAACTGCTGTGAGGATTGAATAAGACAACCTGCAGAGCTTCCAGCTTAGTGCCAGGCACACAGTCGTCATTCACAGTCCAATATGCTGTCATTGGGGAAGAATTTTAGAATATCCTCATCAGAGAAAGCTAAGTAAATTTGGCTTCTCCATCCAAACTGCATAGTCAAAAAAAAAAAAAAAAAAAAAGACAAGTAGTTTTGTCATGTCTATTCCTTTTCATTAGGTAGTGTCAGGAATTTGTTGAGTAATATCAAGGGGTTTTGCCCCTGAACTTTCAGAATCTTAAAGGTGGTGTGTCTTAGCTATGAATGGCACATCTGCAGTAAACAGACTGCGATTCCAAACACTTTCAGCTTGTGGGCAGGATCAGATGATGACCTTTTTTCCAGTTAATGACCCTCATTCATTTTCCCATGACATTTAAAGTTTTCTCACAGATAACTATTTAGGCATTAAAAAAAAAAAAGTGCCAAGCTGACCCAAGTTGTCACTGAATGTGGAAAGCTATTTTAGAAATTGTGTTTATGATTTGTTACTTAGCTGCATGATCCAGCACTCACTAAGAGATGTGGAATTGCTGATGTTTAATACTGATATTTCTCTTTGGGGTTAGCATATATCCCTACCTTTAATATATAAGCGGAGGTTGTTAGCACCGTTAGTTGCTATTTTGTTAAAACTAAGACAAATGTATTTGAGTATCTATAATAATCATTTTAAATAGACCTTTTATTTGTTTTTCTGTCCATTCAATCTGCTACCCAGGAACTTCAGGTAAGATGATGCTATTTTTAATTCAGATATGCTAGTAGACTTTTTGCATCATTATAGATTTATAACAACAGAATTGCTTTTTCCTCCCTTCCAGCAAATGTATGCTTATTTGCATATATATTTCTACTTAGGTATTGAGATATAAGAGGTATTTTTCTTGGCTGCTCTACTATGGAAGTATTCTCTAAAACATAAATACAAGTAAAAAAAAACCTTTATATGTGAGTTCTGTCTGGAAATTGCATGATTCTATCTCTTTGAGAGAAAGTAAATCTCCAAACACTTAGGTAAATCCTATAATTTTTTATTAAGCAATAGCAAAACTGGATAGATTTTGATGTGAAATTATTAAAAGTGAAATCAAGAGTGCATGTATATCATTGTCAACATTATTTACATTATGATATAAGACTATAATGCACCAATAAAAGCAAACACCAAAAAAAAAAAGTGAAATCAGGCTGGGCATGGTGGTGCACACTTATAATCCTGGCACCTGGGAGGCTAAGACAAGAAGATTATAGATTCAAAGATAGCCTCAGCAACTTAGTGAGGCCCTCTACAACTTAGTGAGACTCTGTTTCAAAATAAAATAGGACTGGGGGTGTAGCTCAGAGGTAGAATGCCCCCTTGGTTCGTACCACAAAGAAGAAAAAAATGAAATCAGGCAAAGGTATAGTTCAGTGGTAGAGCATGTATTCAGCATGCCCAAGGCTCTGGGTTCAGTCCTCCCCATGAAAAGAGAAAAAAATCAACAGGATTCCAATATTATTTCTACAGTAATGAACTGTTAATGCTTTTCTATCCTAGTATAAATACTGGGTGATAATAATGATATTTGATAACTCTATGTACAAATTGTCCATCTAGAATAGTTAGATGTCCTCTACATTTTTTCACACATTAGCTAATCTGGCATCATCAATAAAATAGTTTTGACTTTTAACTTTGAAACAAAACCTCAAATCTGAAATTTGAGTGAAAAGCAGTATGGAGGTGGCTCCCCCATTAGGGCTATCCCTATGCCACACTGAGAAAGCCTTGTTCCCTTCTATTTTTATTTATTTATGCATTATTTTTATTATTTACTTACATTTTTTGCAGTACTGGAGATGGAACCCAGGGGCATTCTACCTCCCAGCTACACCCCCAGACTTATTTTTTATTCTTTATTTTGAAACAGGGTCTCACTGAGTTGCAAAGGGCCAAAGTTGCAGAGGCT
The DNA here is from genome assembly GCF_963383645.1 of Muscardinus avellanarius. Lineage (NCBI taxonomy): Eukaryota > Metazoa > Chordata > Mammalia > Rodentia > Gliridae > Muscardinus > Muscardinus avellanarius. Next base: position 130,218,158 of record NC_137787.1, read on the forward strand.
GGCTTTGAATCTGTGATCCTCCTGTCTTAGCCTCCAAAGTACTGGGATCACAAGCGTGTGCCACCACGCCTGGCTCTTCTTTTTTTAATGATAGATTATGATTATTCATAATAGTAGATTCATTGTTACATATTTGTACATGTACCTATATACTTTTAGTCAGTTTCATTCCATACTACCTCCTCTTTACCATGGACTTTGGGACTAGACTCCAACACTACGTCATCTCAATCCCTCAGCCACCTCTTGGGAAACAATTCCAACACTTTTGCCCTAATGGACCTGTCACATCCTCTAGCAAGACAGACAGACAAGTCTTATTCTGCTCCCTGCTCCCCTCCTCTCATGCCCAGTGGATCTAGGTCTTCACTAGGGCTGCACCAAATCAGCAGTAGCAGTCTTCTGTGGGCAGAGTAGCATCCTCCTGCCCTAAACATCTGTATTGACCTGCAGGCTTGTGGCTCTACTCCAGGATCAGTGGGAACTGCCCAGAGTTGTTACTTAAGATGTTGCACCCAACCTATCCATTCATTTGGTACAAGTTTTGTGAATTTATGTTTATATATTTCTCCCAGTAATTTTCACATTCTTTTTATATGGTGTTTTCATTTTTCTCTATTTTTATTTCTTTCTTTACACACTGCACTTTCCTTTTCTTCCAAGACCTCTGGCTCTTACACATTTTTTCTTTTTTCTTTTTCCCTACAATCATAAATATCATAAATGGGGATGAATAATGAGAACAATGTTTATATCCTATCCAAAATTAGGATTTTTACCTGTTGCCATCTACAATGAATGCTAAAACAGACTTTGGAAAAGCTAAGCACCTCTTATATGAGAGGTCTTTGAGAGTGGTGAACTTGACTCATTAGGATCTAGAAGCCACAGACTCTTAAACCAAAAGGAAATGCACAAATATAGTTCTCACTAAGTTCAACAATAATTTGCATCTCTTGTTAGGTTCTTCACTGAGCTCCCATCAGAAATGTTATTTCAGTGACCTTCAGTTAAGCCGTCTTTCAAATCACCAAGAAATGAAAGGATTCAGGGCTTTTTTTTTTTTTTCAGATTACCTTTTTTGTTTAAGTTAAAATTTGCTTATCAATAAGCTGGGAAATATTTATCTTCCTTTGTTCCTATCTTAACAGGCAGATAAACAAAACCCAAATTCATTTCTACAGAAAAATATTATGTTATTCAAATAAAGTTATTTAATAACTGATGGTTTGTAGAGAATGTGCCATACAACTAAAAGCTCTCTTTAACACTTGTGTGGCCATGTAGGCCAGTTCTCAGTAAAGCAAAATGGATAAGTTTAGCATTTAGTGCTGCTTGGTAGTGAGGCAGGAAATTAACTGATTTCCAGGTTGGAACAATTATTTAAAGATGAGCATTAAGAAAAAGTTAAGCCATTGCTGCTCTGGCCTCTGTGTAATGCATGACCTGTCAAACTTCGTCCAGCTCTCTGTCTTTAACTCTGCATTTGATCTGTGAGAACCGCTACGGCAGAACAGGCTGGGTGTTTACCTAATGCTTGTCTACGTAATAGCCAAAGGATTCCGGAATGTGCTGAAATCAGAGCTCCTACTTGTTTCTCCATCCAAAAAGCACACTCACTCAATGGAGGCGGGTGGGGGAAGGGAGCACACACCTCTTTTGTTTTAATATTAATAGCCCCTTTCTTACAGATTCTTGTAAACATGGATCATTTCTAGAGTTTGCCAAAATCAACTTTAAAAAGAATATATTACCCAACATTGCTGGAGAAAGGGTATAATCACTTCTACCTATGACTTAATATGCATTCACGTAAAATAGTCTGCTCTTGCTTCTTTTCACATAAGGAGAACTAAAGTTTTGGGACCACAGCAGATGAAGGCATGAGATGTGCTGACTGTATTTGTTTCTAAGCTTTGGGTAATGGAAGGTGTGCGTGCAGGAGGATTTTTGCATACAAACCCAGCTGATGGTGTGATTTCAGGGTGAAAGTATGGACAACTTCAACTGGGGAGTACGCAGGCGCTCTTTGGACAGCCTGGACAAGTGCGACATGCAGACTCTGGAAGAGCGCCAGCTCTCAGGAAGCCCTCCCAGCCTAAATAAAATGAACCATGAGGATTCCGATGAATCATCTGAGGAGGAGGACCTCACGGCCAGCCAACTCCTGGAGCACTCGGACCTCGTAAGTAGGAACTTGTCCATTATGGCAACTGGGAGGCTTACTTTTAAAAGTCATGTGGGCGGTATCTGTCTGACTCCAGGTGCCCTCTTCTCTATAGGTAGAGATGGAAATGATGGCTGGAGTATATGCTATCCATCCTGAAAAATTCCAATCTATGAAGGCCTAGATTTTTCCCAAATAAATTTGATGATGGCAATCTATTAAAAAATTTTTCTCAGCTATCTAAAGTCTTAGGAACTAGACATTTTGATGGAGATATCTGACAGTAAAAGTACTGGGTATTTTAGAGGGCTGCCTCATGACATCAGGTTAATACTGGATTGCCACCTCAAGGCTTAAGGTCCAGTAATGATGGCATATGGAAATGAGAAGATTAGTACCAACTGGAAACTAGAGAACAGTGGTTTGTGCTCTTCTGTAAAAAACAGAGCTTTTAAAGAATGGCAAATTCATATTATGTTTTCTCCCCTTTGCTTCTTAAACAGATTATGACCCTCTCACCCTCCGAGGAGACCAACCCCATGGAACTGCTCACCACCACCTGCGATTCCACCCCAGCCGACCCTCATGCCTTCATCACCAGAATGACCAGCTTCGAGGCTTCTTTGCCAGATATGAATAATCTGCAGATTTCTGAGGGTTCAAAGGTGAAGAGGTTTTGGCAATTATGATTATAGTTTCTCTTAGAAAATAGTACTTAGAAATGTTCTGAGAATTCTTAGGAGAGAGAGGTCAAAGTGAAGAGACCTTTTTTTCCTTCCCTATTTTAGTGAAATAATTGAAGCCTGTATACTGAAGCCCATGTTTTGTTGGTTTGGTTTTTTCCAGTACTGGGGATAGAACCCAGGGACAGTCTACCTTCGAGCTATATCCCCAGCCCTATTTTTAATTATTTATTTTGAAACAGGATCTCACTAAGTTGCAGAGGGCCTCACTAAGCAGCTGAGGCTGACTGCAAACCTGCCATCCTCCTGTCTCAGTCTCCCAAGTACTGGGATTATAAGCTTGTATCACCATGCCTGGCTTGAGCCGTGTTTTGAAATTGCTTTATACTGACACACGTGAGCAGCCATCTTCTTGATTGAAAGAAATTTGTCCTGCTAACTTTGTGAAATGAAACATTTGAAGTGAACACTGCTGACAGCGGGTGGGATGGTGATATGTGTCTAAGGTTGCTGTGACCAGGAAGATCTTGTTTGTCATGGATTCTATAAAACAATATGCTAAGTGGGGTGTGGGTGTACACATGCATTTGGGGAAATTTTTTCCTGCGTAGGAACCAATTATACAATTTGTACATTGATTTAATACTTGGCTTTTGGCATACTTTGGAATTCTTAATGTCAATCGCAGCATTATGCCAGATTCACACAAAACTCTCCTAGTCAGACTGAAGAGAAACAGAAACTAACAGATAAAATTTCCTTATCTGACTCTTTAATAAAAACTCAACAGTATATATTTTATTTAAACTTTATTTTATCAAAATTTCCAGAGACTATCTGGGTCATAAAACTGCTTGCAAGCTGTAACCACATTTATGCCCATCAGTATGAAATTTTACTTTCTTATATTAAAAATACCAAAACAATCTAGGATAGAATAACATTTTCTTTATCCTGAAATTGGTTATGGTTGGGTAAGTCTGAAAGAAAGTAGAAAAAAATTATGAAAATATATTCTTTCTGATACTTCTAATGGAAAAAATTCAATACTGGCTATTCTGTACTGGCTTACAGTGTACTAGATATAGATATGCAGTCAAGAAAAACCTATGTGCTTTAAACCAAGTACAACCACCAAAGTACAATTTCTTGGAGTTATCAGAGTCTTTTCCTTTTGCAAAGAAAGGTCCAGAAATAAAACCTCATTCTGGGTTTAAAATGCCAGCATACTAAGATTAAGAAATTCTGTTCATGGAGTGGGGGCGACCCACAAAAGATACGTAAAGTTATTTGTACCTGATATTTCTCAGTATGGGTAGAGTTGTTTTCTTTGTTTTACTATTTTGAATGCTAAACTATATAGAATTTGTACATTGTGCTTTCTTTCTTTTTCTTTTTTTCCTTCTTTTTTTTAAGAGGAAAAAGCATGCTTAAGTTTATTTTGTCCTCTTCACCTTCACATTACAGTCAGTGTGAAGCATAGCAGTCGATACTTTTGTAAATATGTGGCAGCTTCTCAGTGTCTGCTTATTACTTAAAAAAGCAAAATCTTGGCATTTAGGTCTTGTCCTAGGCCTTCTGGTCATGTTATGCTTATTTAGGGATGTGCAAAACTGTAAAATTTACTTATCAGCGTAAATTCACATTTCGTACATCTGAAACTTCTCACTAAAGGGAATCCTAAAAAATTGAGATCTTATTTATTCACAATTTTAACAGTAAACACAAAGTGTATTTCAATTAGCTAACAGCTTTCTATTTTTTCCATATAAACAAAAATAACAAAGAATGTTTCAATAACAACCTAAGAATATTAAATCCTGATTAAAGATAATTAGATATAACATTGTAGTATCAATTTTATCTAGTGTAGTAACATTTTAATATTTTATAAAACATTTCAAATTTCCTTAGAGCATATCAAAAGCAAAAGGTAAGTAGTGCTTTCTATCAAGGAACAATTGTGTCTCCTTTGTAAAGAGCTATAGTTTTTCTTATAAATTCAGTTTCTATGGTGCTCAATATAACTGTGATATTAGAAACAGAAAATACAGATATTTTATAAGAACTCAGCCCTTCCCTGATATATGAAGTTTATGGACACTAATAACCTGAACCAGCCACCAGAGGCCAGCCTCGCTGGAGCACTGTAGTTTTGAAAGCAAAAAGAAACAGGTATCAAAAAATCCTCCAAAACTTGGTACTTACAAGCAGTTTCTCCAAAGACTTGAGCTCTCCTGTTTCTCTAATATATCTTTAACATTCTTGTTCATTTCTCTTACAAATCCCAGATTTGAAATACTATACACTAAGTGGGAAGCCAGATGTTAACCCACGATAAAGCTCTAACTCATACACGTCTAGTTCACCTTGATTTTGTTTTTGTTCTAAGAAAATGACTCACTGAAAACATGTATGAGAATTTTCTTCCTCTCCTCTTCTGATGTGTGATCCAGTTGCCTTCCTTCCTCTCATAAAGAACAATCAGTTCTCCAGCTAGTTTTCCCCTGGCCCACGTTCAAGCCCGGCCTCTTTTTCCATTCTGCCTGCTGTGTCTCTTTCCTGTCTCCCACTGATGCCAGTTCAGCTTGTCCTAATGCCCTTTCACATTACTGCTCATTCCACATCTTGTAGTAAGGTGAGAGAGGACACTCCTATCTGCTCTCTTCATGGAGATTCAAGAGTAGAGCCTAGATGCAAATAGATTCAAAAGGATTTTGGAGACATTTCAATATGGAAAAGCCTATCAACCCAGCAGGCTTGGTAAAGGAGTCTAGATCACTCCTGCACATTCCAGAGATTTCTTGAGCATCTACTGTGTCAGCACCAGTGACTTTTAACTCTAGCATCCACTGGCAGAGGAATTCCATTAGGGAAGAGAACTGACTCAGGACAGGCCTGCTTTCAGAAGGCGGGAGTGGCATGGTGGGAGGAGCTCTAAAGGCGGTGTTCCTCTTCCCCACTCCAGCTCTGACTGGACTTGTACACAAGTCCCTTTCCCACCTGGAGCATCATTTCCTCACATGTGATATGTGGAGGTTGGACCAGGCATCTCTATGGTCTTCTCCAGCATGAGTCAACTATGAGAATCTACTGAGATCCCCTTTAGGGACTACTATGAAAGAGACTGAACAGATAATTAAAGAGCACTTCAGAGAATTTCTGAATTCAGTTCTAGCAATTGAATGTATTGTAGTTAAAAAAAATGTTCTTGTTCTATTAATCTCTGTCTTATTTTTTTATCTAAGCAGGTTTTCCTGTACATATTCTTACACACTGGGGGTTCTCTTTCCCTTCATCCCTCAGGCTGATGCTGTCCAGGAGGAGGAGGACACCACTGTGCATGAGGACGATCTTTCAAGTTCCATCAATGAACTACCAGCAGCTTTTGAATGCAGCGACAGCTTCAGCCTGGATATGACTGAGGCAGAGGAAAAAAGCAACCGAGGCATGGACCAGTTTACTCTTGCAAGGTAAGGGAGCCTTTACCTATGGAAAGAGTAGAGTGAACATGCAATATTGCATTCGTTCTCTTGAGTTCAGTGCCTCAGTTACACTGCCAAGCCTTTCTGATGCAGGAGTCTGGTGACATATCACGTGGGGGGCTCTCCCAAGTTAGACTCATCCAACCCCAGGGTAAGGCCTCATGCCAAACCAAGAAAAGATGCCCACGTAAGAATTTATAAGGCCAGAGCAATGTGAGAAGCCAAAGAAAGGCCTGGAGACATGATCCAAGCTTTGAAGATAAGTAGGATATAGCAAATCCTGGATATGATTTCTTTCTATTTGAGTTGAAAGACAAGACCAAGAGCCTCTTTATATGATAAATACCTGTTCTTCTTTAAGTGGGTATCTTTCAGGCTGATATCTCTGAAACTAGTGAAATATAAGAATAGGAAAAAAAAAACATGAAGAGAAAAAAATTTAAAACATAGTTTAAGAGCTGGGCATGGTGGCTCATGCTTGCAAACCCAGTAATTGGGAGACTGAGACAGGATTATTGTGAGTTTGTGGCCAGCCTCAGCTACTTGGTGTGGCCTTCTACAACTTAATGAGACCCTGTTTTAAAATAAAGAATAAAAAATAGGGCTGGGGTAATGGCTCAGAGGTAGAATGCTTCTGGCTTCAATTCCTAGTATTGCCCCCAAAAATAGTTTAAATAAACTGTATTTGGGTTGAATCAAAAATAAAATGCTGTAGATTTACTGCAGGAGAATAAAGTCAAGATCCTAAAATTATTCTTCTAAAAGTTGAAAATGAGACTAGTAAAAGCTTCTGATATACCTAGACAAAGGCCTTCTGTCCTGGTGAGTACTTTTTGAGCATCAAAGGGAAAGGTTGAGGTTAGACTTTTCCCTTTTCATTCATTCTCTCCCCTTCTTCTTGTCTCTCTCACCCTGCACTTCTCTTCATTTCCTCTTCCCCACCCTAGCCCTAGCATCCTGGGCATTTATGCATTATACATTCATAAATATTCTCTCTCCCTAAAGAAAAAAATTAGAAAAATCAAAATTGGTATTATAAATTTTCATATTAAAGAAGAATGGCAGTGCCAAAGCATAGGATTGAATGTTTTACTTTGTCTGCGGTGGGGCGTCAGGGAGCCACTTGCTGAGGGCTAAAAGAGGTGCTGAGTCTGGACAAAGGAACCACAAGTGAAGGGCTCGCAGATACTCTAGAAGTGAAAACCCCATTTCTTAGACTCAGAAAATAATCTCAGCGACCTTTGACAAAAGCCAGGTCCCCAGAGCAATCTGGAAGGGGAGGGTGACCCAAACAGGCACCTCATCCTGCTGGCTCATGTACAACCAGGTAGAGGAGGAGGACATCGCTCCTTGACATTGTTGTGTTTGTATTTTCCAGCTTTGGAGAAGGGGACAGAGGAGTCTCCCCCCCTCCCTCTCCCTTCTTCTCAGCCATCCTCGCGGCCTTTCAGCCCACAGCCTGTGACGACGCCGAGGAGGCCTGGCGCAGCCACATCAACCAGCTTATGTGCGACTCAGATGGCTCCTGTGCCGTGTACACATTTCATGTGTTCTCCTCTCTGTTTAAGGTACGGGGCTCTTAGGGAGAGCCCAGTCTCTTCAGGGAGCCAGGGACCTTCTGATTTAAGCACAAGTTACAGATTTTTTCTAAGATTGTTCTTTTTTTTTCTCCTCTAGACATTCCCAAATTCTTCTAATATTTTTTCTATTCAATCCTAACTTCCTTAGAATGATGTCATGAAGATGTTGACCTCAAATGTGTTAAGCTGCCATTAATTATCTTTTGCTCTTGCCACCCTGATTTTTCTGACATTCTCAATCCTAGGCAGTCATGGCATTTGGACCATTAAGGAGCTGTTTTTGACTTTTTTTTTTTTTTGGTACTATGATTAAACTCAGGGACATTCTACCTCCTAACTATACCCCTAGCCCTATTTTATTTTTATTTTGAAACAGGGTCTTGCTAGGTTAATGAAGGTCTCACTACTTGCTGAAACTTTTCTTCGAACTTGAAATCTTTATGTCTCAGCCTCACAAGTACTGGGATTATAGGTGTGTACCACCATGCCTGGCTCCCATTTGATATTTTTGTAAAGATGTTTGTGGTATTAGAGATTGAACCTTGAGGCATGCCACCAAGTTATACCCCCAGCTCTATTTTTATTTGAAATAGAAAGCCAGGCATGGTGGTGCACATTTGTAATCCCAGTACTTGAGAAGCTGAGACAGGAGGATTGCAGGTTCAAAGACAGCCTCAGCAAAATAGTGAGACCATCATTAACCTAGCAAGACCCTGTTTTAAAATAAAAATAAAATAGGGCTGGGCATTTAGCTCAAAGGAAGAATGCCCCTGGGTTCAAACTCCAGTGACACACACACACACATTTGTCCCTTGCTAGGTTGCTGAGGCTGGTCTCAAACCTGTCATCTCCCTCTCTTAGCCACTCAAGTACTGGGATTACAGGCATGTGCCACCACACCTGTCTTTTATAAAGATTTTATAAAGATTTTTTTCTATTGCTACAAAGAAACTAGATTTTAAGTGTTCTCATGGCAAAAATAAGTATGTAAGGTAATGCATACACATATGCTAAATAACTAGATCTAGCCATTGGGCTACATATAAACAAATACACATGATATGTGTGTGTATGTATGTGTGTGAGTGTGTATGTATATATATATATATATATATATATATATATATGTACATATACATACACACACACACATACTTTTTTGCGGTACTGGGGATTGAACCCAGAGGCTACTTCCGAGCTACACCCCCAGCCCTATTTTGTATTTTTTAATTTTGAAACAGGGTCTCACTACATTGTGGAGGGCCTCACAAGTTGCTTAGGCTACTGGGATTACAAGCATGTGTCACGATGCCTGGCTTACATGATATATATTTCAAAACATATGCACAATGCAATTATAATTTCTCCTTGCTAATTAATAAAATCCATAGAAAATTTAAGAAGTCCTATCCCCACACACAAAAATTGTTTTTTTTCTAGTATGTGCATTAAACTTGATCTTTGCAAAAAATTGCTGTCCTGCCTTGCAGAATATTCAGAAAAGGTTCTGCTTCCTAACCTGTGATGCAGCCAGTTACCTTGGAGATAACCTTCGGGGAATTGGATCCAAATTTGTCAGTTCATCCCAGATGCTCACCTCTTGCTCCGAATGCCCAACACTTTTTGTGGATGCCGAGACTGTGAGTATCCCAGCCCTGTTCTGGCAGCGTGTATTGGGTAGTGTTTCGGCCAACACTGCCATAATCCAAAATACATAATCCCCACATGATTTAGAGGAAGGAAGATTTATTTGCTCACAGTTATAGAGATTTCAGGACTCAGCCCATGTCAGGATGAGTATGCAGAGCTCAGGGCATAGCAGCAGGAAGCAAAAGAGGGAAAGACCAAGGCTCTGCTCTCACATCATGGAGATGGGAAGCAAGAGCAACCTTAAAAAATCCCCATAGCCACACCCCCAGGGCCCCTCCTTGGCAACCAAGGCCCACCTCCAACATGGCTGCCTTGTTTCCATGAGGTCTTGGAGGACATTCTAAGTCCAAACCATTACATGTAGTGATGTGATTCCCAAAGCCCTGTGTCTCTGCAGGGTGATTAATGTATACTACCACTGCCCCCACACACAAAAAAATCCACATTCCTTCCATGTCTTCGGTATTTTACTTGGATGATTCTGACAGCTTGCACATGGGTGGAGAAACCATGGAGCTGACCTGGCCAGGTGGGTCTCTAGAGCCACCATGTCACATCTCTTTCCCATACCCAGGTCTCAGAGACTTATGACCTGTGGATTTGCATATCCCAAACTACAAATGATGAGTTTAGAGGAGGATTAAGAGGATCTCTTGCTGACTATTGCATATTGACTTTCAGAGTATAACTCTAACCCCCATGGCTCACAAGCTCTTTAGGGACAGGTGTTATCTGTTACCTTTCTTTATATCCCTTATCGTGTCACAGAACCATCGCATAGGCTGAATAACTTCTGAGGTTTAGAACCAATGAAGACATACCTTGAATTTTAAAATCTTGACAAAGTCAGTCTTCCCAAAAAACCTGATTGGTTGGCTGCCTCATAGCAAGGAATTCAATGAGAATTCATTCTTTCTTAAATGATTTTACAGATTAAGTACAAAATCAGTTTTAAAATCTCCTCGGAGGTCTGTCTTCACACTGTATGAAGTATTAGTGGATGATAGAGCTCATGTGGGCTTCTTTGGAATACTTGGTAGGACTTGTCTGCCTATACTGAGATGGAAATTTTTCAGATGACATTTTCAGAGGAGGCTTAGATTTACAAGCTAGTATTTCATTGCAGTTACAACTGATACGACAGCAGAGTTTCTCAGTTCATTAAAATGGATGACTTTCCTTCTAGACATACTCTATTTGTGTAATCATGCCTTTGTGTTGGTATCTCCCTAAATATTTTAATACAAATTATTTTCCTGTCTGTAGCTCCTTTCTTGTGGACTTCTGGACAAACTCAAGTTCAGTGTTTTAGAACTGCAAGAATATTTGGACACTTACAACAATAGAAAAGAGGCCACTCTCTCAGTAAGCTTTTACGTTTCTGTATATATGCATTCAGTTAAAACCAAATGAGACCAACCACTGTGAGCTTCTCTCTGTCCCTGCTTCTCCTTATCTTTGCTGTTGTTCTTCATTTTTTCTTTCTTCTTAGATGTAGGTGGTACAATGTTAGAGATAAACATGATCTAGAAACTATACATGCAAAACACTTAACTTCTGACAGCTGGAAGCCCACAGAACTTAATGGTCCAACAATTGTTTATAATATTTTTTTCCAGTATTGGGGATGGGGCCTCAGGGGCATTCTACCTTCAAGCTATACCCCCATCCCTATTTTTGATTCTTTATTTTGAAACAGGGTCTCACTGAGTTGCAGAGGGCCTCACTAAGTAGTAGCTGAGCCTGTCTGTGAACTGCAATCCTCTTGTCTCAGCCTCCCAAATGCTGGGATTACAAGCGTGAGCCACTACATCTGGCTCTACTATCTATTGATATCTATGTTTCCCATTAATTTGTCAGGCACTCCAGAAAGATGAATTATTTTTTGAATTTTTATTTTTTTATTTTTTTATAAGTGGAACATATTGAAAATGGTGTACATTTAGATTGTGCTTTGTGCCCTTCCTTCCCCCATTTCCCTTCCCCCTCCCAATAAAGAGCGTCCAGGTTAATCATGTTATATTTATACTATTACAAATATTTGTATGTAGCTCCTCCATTGAACAACCTCAGCTTTCTTCCTCTCCTATCTCTCCATTCAAGCTTTGCTGAGATTTCCCCTCCATCATCTGGAGTCCCTCTGGTATTACCACTACTCCCTAGCTTGAGCATATTAGAGAAAACATATGTCCCTTCTGATGAATTTTGAAGTTGGGTGAACTTGGGTTCAAATCCTAGCTCAGTTACTTACATTCTCTCATATTCATCCTCTGTAAGCCATTGATGGTAATAACTAACTTGCAGACTTGTAAGGAGATGAGAATGATGGTAGTCCTAACAGCTATCTTTTCCTGGGTTCTTTCTATGTGACTCATGTTCTGCTAACAGTTAAACACTCAATAGTTACAACTGCGCTACAGGAGTCACTATTATCATCATTCCACAGGCAGCAGAAGAAGGGTACTGAAACACAGATCTGTGAGATTCAAAGGTTGATGTTCTTAAGAACAACATATTTCCCTGAAAATAGAAAAATATATTTGAACTACCCAGCATACTGCCACCTACACAGAAGTTCCCTAAGTACTTACTGAGTTTGTTTATGGTTGTTATTGATCTTCTCTCCTGACCTGTCCAAGGGCAAGAGTTCTGATGTTCCACAACAACCATTCTGTCTTCCATTTCTGTGGCTCTTGTCGTTATTTTCTAGCTTCTCAGTCATTAGCAATACTTGAACTCTGGTTTGTGAACCATACTAACCTATTGATACTAGGTGTGAATTTCACTACTCATTATTTTCTACCCAAAGGTTTCTCTAAACATCTGTGTGATTTACTATCCCAGGTGCATAAGAATGGCAGATTTTCAAAATAACTATTGCTGCAATAGCCTTTCTCAAAGCGCTCTAAAGAAGCCACCATATCATAGCAGCCATAGGCGTGCCACGAGTCAGATCATGATAACTAGAATCATGTAGCCTGCTAGGAAGTAAGTGTTGATCCTAATCTCAATCCTATGAGATTTCTAACCATATATGTATACATTTTCTTTTTTTTCTTTCTTTTTTTTTTTTGTGGTACTGGGGTTCCTGGAAGCCCTTCTACCTCCGGGCTACACTCCCAGACCTATTTTTTATATTTTATTTGGAAACAGGATCTCCTAAGCTGGCGCAGCTGGCTTTGAACCTGCGCGATCCTCCTGTCTCAGCCTCCCAAGCACAAGCCTGCGCCACCATGCCCGGCTATGTATACATTTTCATTTGCATGTAAATTAGAAATGTTCTGGCAAACCCATTCCCCAGGGTGATACCACAATGTTGAAATATTTTTATTTTTATTTTTTTGTGTGGGTCTGGGGATGGAACCCAGGGGCATTCAACCTCTGAGCTACACCCTTTGCTCTATTTTTTATTCTTTATTTTGAAACAGGGTCTCATTAAGTTGTGGAGAGCCTCACTAAGTAGCTGAGGCTGTCCGTGAACTGCGATCCTCCGGTCTCAGCTTCCCAAATGCTGGGATTAATTTTTTTTTTTTTTTTTTTTTTTTTTTTTTTTTTGGTGGTACTGGGGATGGAACCCAGGGGCCTTCTAACTCCGGGCTACACTCCCAGACCTATTTTATATTTTATTTGGAAACAGGGTCTCTTAAGCCAGCTGAGGCTGGCTTCAAACCTGCGCGATCCTCCTGTCAGCCTCCCAAATGCGGGGATTACAAGCGTGTGCCACCACACCCAGCTGGGATTAAATATTTTTAAATAGACATCAGTAAACCAATAGATATTTATGTGTGTGTGTGTGTGTGTGTGTGTGTGTGTGTGTGTGTGTGTGTGTTAATGGAGATTTAATACAGAGACATTCCATCTCTGAGATATACCCTCAGCCCTATTTTATTTTGAAACAGGGTCTCACTAAGTTGCAGAGGACCTCCCTAACTTGCTGTTATTGTAAGTGTATACAAACACACCCAGCAAGACATTTTAATTTTAGTTAATATTTAGCACCCAAAAAAATGGTCCTTTCCTAAAAGTCATTATAGCAAAATCCTTCTTTTACTATTATTAGAAGCATGATAATAACTTTTTTCCTGACAGAATTCATCTTTTAAATGTTCTCAGGACATCTCTGGATTTACCTATGTCTGTCTTTTTCCAACAACAGTGGCTTGCAAATTGTAAGGCAACATTTGCAGGAGGATCAAGAGATGGAGTAATCACCTGTCAACCAGGGGACTCGGAAGAAAAGGTAATAAAAGCCTATTAGAATGTACCTCTCTGTGGTCTGACATCATACGTTGGTATTCATCTACCTAAGATGCATGAAACCTGAGAAAGGAAGAGGCGGAATGAATCGTCTCAGACATCCCATGAAAGCAAGAGTGAGACAGAATGACATCAAGCCATGCATGAGTGTGTGTTGATGGAATTTAGGGTTTTTTCCTTTTTGGAAAAGTAGAGGTATAAAAATGAACTATTTTCTTAACACTACCTAACCATACTAACCATTTCCTAATCAGTTCTTAATTCAGAATATAAAACCAAATTCTATTAGTTTTTCACTCAATCACTTATTTCCTTCAATGAAGGAAGTTTTGGTATGCGTGTGGTACTGGAGATAGAACCCAGCGGCATTCTACCTCTGAGCTACACCCCCCAGCCCTATTTTTTATTCTTTATTTTTTAAAATAGGGTCTCACAATGCCGGGCGTGGTGGCGCACGCTTATAATCCCTGTGCTTGGGAGGCAGAGATAGGAGGATCACACAGGTTTGAAACCAGCCGTGCTGGCTTAAAAGACCCTGTTTCCAAATAAAAATATTTAAAAAAAATAGGTCTGGGAGCATAGCCTGGAGGTAGAAGGGCTTCCAGGAACCCCAGTACCACAAAAAAAAAAAAAGGGTCTCACTGAGTTGAAAAAGGCCTCACTAAGTAGTGAGGCTGTCCTCCAACTGCAATCCTCCTGTCTCAGCCTCCTAAATGCTAGGATTATAAGCAGGTGCCACCACATCTGGCAATGAAGGAAGTTTCTAATGACTTTTCACCAATCACTCTAAAACAGATCATCTCATTTAGAACAATTTTAAGGACACACCTGATACCACCTGGTTGGTAAATGTATGATGTATTGTAAATAAATTGGACACAGAGTTTAAAAGAATTAAAATTACTCATTCTGGAGTTGGGCATGGTGGTACATACTTGTAATCCCAGTACTTGGGAGCTGACACAGGAGGATCATGGGTTTGCAGCCAGCCTCAGCTACTTATGTTCTCCACAACTTACTGAGACCCTGTTTCCAAATAAAAAATAAACTAAGTCTGGGAGTATAGCCTGGAGGTAGAAGGCCCTTAGGTTCTATCCCCAGTACCACAAAAATAAAATTATTTTCAACCAAATACCAATGATTTCATTGCAATTTGGTTCTCCCCTCAACAAATTTCATGAAGACTAGAGATTGAACAAGCAAACACAGAGCCGAGAAATATCTAGAGAGGTATTGAAGTTATGTTTATTATCTCACTTTATTGTTTTGCTGTAAGTCATATGATCCTCTCCGGATCCAGGAGACACTAGTTCATCCTATACTGAGAAAACCCAAATTTGATCTAAGTCTCCCTCACTGGTTAAGTGATAGACAGAACTGTAGTCTGGCACAAAGTCTGGAAACATGGGGAAATACACAAAATAGTTTGTATTATGTTATTGAAATAAGCATTTAATGATGTTACATAAGTTTCTCATAAAGGGATATATAATAAAATGTGCGGCTCAAAATCACAATGAACTCAAACATTTCTACCAGTCCTTACGTATAACGTCCTGCCTCAAATGATTTGTTCCTCTGATTTTCACTGGATAACCTATGGTATTAGAAGATCCCCGAAGTATTCTATTTTTTAAAGTACTACCTTGGTTTCAGACTTTGTGAGCACCCAAGCCTTCTGACTGCAGCTCAGTCCTCCCCCTCCTATACTCAGCTGTTCAAATTCAGTCCAGAAATCAGTTAACAGATTAAGATTTACAATTAGCACAAACCTAACGTAACTTATAGTTTCTATAGTACTTCACAAAAACAGTTATAAAAACATCTACCTTTAATTATCAAATCCTATTCTTCTGTAATTAAATCTCAATAAGGAAAGTGCATTAATACATTACAGATTTTTTTTTTTTTTAGAAACAAGGGTTGAAACAAATCTGTTATTTGTTCATAACTTCCTGGTTAACCCTAGAGCTAACTGGAAATTTTAGTTAAATTGTCCTGTTTCCCAAGCGTTCTAATTTTTAAATGATTTCCACTTGTGGGTATAGATTGCTTCCGTTAAGCTGTCTTACTTTGTCTGCTTATTCCTTATTTGTCCCCCTTGGTTCTTTATCTTCCTTGAATAAAGATTTCTCCTGTTTTCACTTATTCTTCCTACTCCTTTCCTCCTTCCCCACCTGTCTTTGTTTCTACAGTCATACAGGGCTTAACAGTGGGCTGTGTTCTGTGAAATACATGCTAGGTCATCTCATCATTACAGTAATGTTTACTTACACAAATTAAGAAGGCTACATCACTGGTGATACAGTATTATGGAACCACTAACATGTAGTCTTTTGTGGACTGAAATGCAATTATGTAGCACATGGCTATATATATTTTTTAAAGCAAACCTGACTGGTAAATGATTTAGGCTTCTTTGTAATAATGATACTGATTCTCCTAGGATACTGCACAGCATACACTAAACAGGCCCTAACACAGGGAAGGTGATTTACATGTGTCTCACAAGATAAGTTCCACTCATTCATAGATGCTGCCTTACCAGCGTTTTCTCATCCTGTTAGCATTGCACAAGGAGAAAAAGTCTTTTCACAACCTAAAACCAGCACTTTTAAGGGCTTTGGTTTCTCTAGACCTTGCCATCTCTTGTGAAACTCATTCAGGAATGGCTACTTCGAGGTGGTTTAAGTTAACACAAGCGTAAGTCAGGAAGCCAAGTCTCCTGACAGCTCTAGGTTCTTCAGGCAGTGGCTTAGTCTTGGCCCCGTGACTAATTAACCAGCTCATCTCCCCAGTTCTGCAAAGGTGGCCCCAGGTAAGCTGGAGATATTCCCACTTCTTTTGTTATACATTGTTTTAGTTGATATATTCATAATGAAAAGACATTTCTGAACAGTACTGGGACATCTGACCCTGGAATCAAGGATAATTATTTACATTTAGCCCTACTACATTCTTTTTTTTTTTTTTGGTGGTGGTACTGGGGTTCCTGGAAGCCCTTCTACCTCCGGGCTACACTCCCAGACCTATTTTTGCATTTTTATTTGGAAACAGGGTCTCCTAAGCCAGCGCGCGGGGCTAGCTTCGAACCTGCGCGATCCTCCTGTCTCTGCCTCCCAAACGCGGGGATTACAAGCGTGCGCCACCACTCCCAGCCAGCCCTACTACATTCTATCTTATTATATTCAGATCATTCCAACTATTAATGTCTTTCTGGACACTAACCTCAATTATGTGTTTGTCTTTACATGAGTTGAGCAAGACTTTTTTCTAGTTTAGCTGTTAAGTTATTAAACTTCATCCTTCAGATATAATAAGTCATTTATCTTTCCAAGCTTTTTTTTTTCTTTCTTTTTTGCAGTGCTGGGAATTGAACCCAGAGGCATTCTACTTCTGAGTTATACCCCCACCCTATTTTTTGTTCTTTATTTTGAAATAGGGTCTCACTAAGTTGCAGAGAGCCTCCCTAAGTAGCTGAGGCTGGCCACGAACCTTCGATCCTCCGGTCTCAACCTCCCAAGTACTTGGTTACAAACATGTGCCACTACACTCAGCTTCCAAGCTTTCTTTCCTTTTCTTTTTTCTTTTTAACTTTTTATTGTACCAAGAATTGAACCCAGGGTCATTCTACCTCTGTGCTACACCCCCCCGCCCTATTTTTTATTCCGTATTTCAAAACAGGGTCTCAGCCAGGCAAGGTGGTACACGCCTATAATCCTAGTACTTGGGAGGCTGAGACAGGAGGATTGCACATTTGGGACCAGCCACAGGAACTTAGTGAGGCCCTGTTTCAAAACAAAAAAAAATATAATAGGGCTGGGGATATAGCTCAGAGGTAGAATGCCCCTGAGTCCAATCCCCACTGCCAGGAAGGAAGAAAGGGAGGGAGGGAGGGAAGGAGAAAAAGAAAAAGGGTCTTTCTGAGGCTAGCCTCGAACATGGGATCTCCTATCTCACCTAGCTTTCTTTCTAAGCTTTGAAAGATATTCATGACCAAGGTCAAAAAAAATTACTCAACAAACATGACAGTTGCCAATGTGCCGAATGCCAGTGTTATTAGCGAGTAAGGATGAGTGTACGTTGTTTCTACCAGTTTAGGAGATTAGATGCATATATGTTTACTGAGCAGCAAGGCCCTTCATTAGCCTAGGTTATCTCCTACCTGGAATCTAAATTTTATCCCACTTAGTTTAAACTCATGAATTTCAGATGTTAAATATGACAAAAATAACAGCCAGTATAATACACTGTCATCCTTCAGCCATGTCAAAAGTTCTTATATTTTTACTGACCAGTTATAAGCATATAACACATCAGGGGGCAGAAAACAGATCTGGCTATGCTGTGGTTAGCAAGAATTCAATTATAATGGGCTTCTCGGTTGTTCATGATGAGTTCTTCACAGCTTGGCTCCCTGATCTTTTTTTCTTCCTTTTGAGAAAACATACCTCTAAATCTAATTTTATAAATCAAGCCATTATCAGGCAAGCAGGAACATAACTTGAAGGAAATCCTCCAAGTAAAACAACGACATTCCTACCACATAGTCAAAACTACCTTAGGTCACTGGAACACGGATACATTTATAATGACTTCTAAAGGGATTATTTTTAAAACCTAGATATGGGAAAACATTAACACAGAGAGAAAAAAAATATTTTAATGTTTTCTAATGAAATAGCCCCTTAGAAAATTTTCACTAGTTTTTTGGAATTATAGTATAAATGAGGTCCCAGCCTGTGGTCCAGGAAAGGATTCTGAGATAATAAATACCAAGGAAGTTTGAACTAGTCTTCCTAAAAAGGAGTTTAGGAAGCAGTCTGGTGTTCATCAGAGTTGGCCGTCTCCCAAGAAACATGCCGTTTTGTGCCCCGAGAGCAGAGTGGGAGGGACTCATGGGCTCTGACATGCCTCAGCGCCAAGCAGAAGGCTCGGGGTTCCACTTGCTTTTCTGAGCAGAGGAGATTTTATGTTAACTGGTTTGCTGATCTCTCTGGATGACAACCTTGTTTCAAATAAACAGTAAAAAGATGCCATGGAAGACCATGTCGTTTTTTGAGCCCTAGCTTCAATCCACACTGCTGAAAAGAAAATTCCATAGCAAAGTGTTCACTTGCTAGTGTGTATGCTAATCATTTCAGTCAGTTTATGTTTTCCAAAAATTCTTCACAGTGAAAATTCTGCGTATATTGGGACTTTAAGACTAGCTCTGTTACGGCTGATTTTTTTTTAATTCAGAACTATATATTTGTCCTGTAATTAGTAATGACGCAAATTGATGTTTTAAACATATTTTGCCAAGTTGTGGTTATTTCTTCCCAAATCCCCACACTTTCATTAAACCAATTCTATGATTATAACTTGATGTCATTTAAAAAATGGTAGCTTTTAGTTAAACATGGTCCAGTTACAAACATGTTATTTTAAGCTAACAATCATTCTAGATTACTTTTAGAAATTATCTACTGGAACATATAAAAATGCAAGAAAATTTACTTAGATCTCAGGTTTAGTCCTTTGAAATGAAAATATCTAATAGTCTTATAAAACAGTTCTGAGGAAGATAATCTTAAGAAAAATGGCACTTGAATTGTTATAGTCAGTGTTGACCATATAGTATTGGTTAGTAGATATGAAATTGGATGTACTAGAGACTCCACCTTAATTAACAAAAAGCAATACTATAATTTAGCGCTATAGTTCTTCAGATTACTTAGCTGTCCTCCAGTTTTTACTCTGTTCACATATTATTCACTAAAATCTGCAAACAGTAAAAGTTTGTACTTCTGGTCTCCAAGCCTTACTTGACAAAGTCTAAACCAACTAATCAGGAACCTAAAAGATTAAAAATCACAGTTTTCTCAGTGACACGTTTCCTATTAGAGCTTGTTTTTAACCGGAGCGCTGTGCATGTGAAACGGGTACAACATTGGCAGCCAATTATCAGGTTGGGGCCAGCATTGCTAATACTGCTGACGGTGCTGCTCTTGGAAGAGGGCCGTGCTTTCTGTTGCATGCATACACTGACCCTGTACTTTCTTTCCTTTCCTTTGTTTCCTGTGCCATGCTTGCTGTGTAGCAAATGGAATCTCTTGCAGTAAGTTAACTTTCTTTCATACTCTATGTCCATTTAGGCATGGACCCATAACAAACCTTATTTTTACTGTTACTATTATATCTCTTAGCATGTTTACCCTTTTTTATTTTATTTTATTTTATTTGGTATATTGAGATATGGCAGTTTTGTCTGGGCTGCTTTTGCCCCAAAGTAGAAACCTACATCGCTATGAACTCTCATTCTATCTATAAATTATTTTGTTAACTACCTAATTTGGCACTTAGGTAAAGTCAGAGTTTTCATAGCTAGGTTTCATCCTAAATTGTGACAGTAACATTGTTTTTAAACAATATTTTTTATTTATTTGCAAGTCCCTGGTAGTTATCTCTTATATCTAATTTTTAAAGTTTTCCATAAAGAAAAGCTTAATACCCATAAAATAAAACATTTCATTAAAAATAATCCAGTTTAGGTTAATTAGTGAACTTCTGTGAACCTAGCTGGTTCAGTGTAATTTAAACAGAATTGTTTTTCCTCTAGAAGCAGGGAAGGGGTTAGAAGAGAAGAAAGGAAGCTTCATTCTGCATAGTTCTAGCATAAACTTTAGTGATTTTTAAAAATCAGGATCAAAAGTCTGTTTGTTCATAATACCAACAGAATATTCTTCCTAAAACCTAAATGTAAATTCTTGAAATTTCTCTCCTTAAACTACCTTAGGAGAAAATGTTTAAGTCACCTCAAAACTTTCAATTTTGAGCTGATTTCTTTATAGCCCATTAGTAAAAGAAATCCCTATTCGTCCTTCTTTAACCCCATTTGAAAATTGAAAGGTGAACTGTTTAAACTTCATATTTAGCCCACTTTCCCTGGCGAATGCTGAGCCACAAAATCTTATCTAGTGAGGGCCGTTCTCCTTTCACAAAATCTCACTCACTACCAAGGAGCTCACCCACTCTTCAAATATAGCAGGCAAAGGGTAAATGATAACATCTCAAGGAGTAGTATGATCATTGGTTTGAGGATCATTTGTGATTTCTTTTCATCATAGTAAACATAATGAAAACATCTTAAATTCCTGAGCAATCTATGAGGCTCTAGGGCCATTTTGTATGACTGCTTTTTAATGTTCTTTACATGGAAAGTTTTAGATGTTTTCATCAAAAGCCTTTCTAAAAGCCTCTTCTATACTAATTCAACATTTATTGAGCAATGAATAGAAGCCTATCAGTAACATGATACAGTACCCTGGACAACTGTGGCTTGTGTTTATACAGACTTTGGGATAAATGGCCACACCCTAAATGGCAGCCAGAACTATCACACCAATTAAGCTCTCAAGCATCTACACAATTTATAAACTTAATACCTACAACTATTTAATGTTTTGCTTTTGAACTATAATTCTAATAAAAAAGA
Organism: Muscardinus avellanarius; assembly: GCF_963383645.1. Taxonomy (NCBI): domain Eukaryota; kingdom Metazoa; phylum Chordata; class Mammalia; order Rodentia; family Gliridae; genus Muscardinus; species Muscardinus avellanarius. The sequence goes on from NC_137787.1 coordinate 130,239,457, forward strand.
AACTTTATTCTTAAATTTATAGCTTATAAAAATTAACACAACCACTCAGCTATAACTTTTAGGTATTCAGTTGGCAAATATAGTAGCAGTGTTGGTGGTTCATGCCATCCCTTCATTGGTGCTAGCCCTCTCTAGTTAGTCCTCTTCCATTATATAGAATATAATATTCTGTATTTTACTGTGAATTCCTCAGTGATGTTTATTGACTGGAGTTTGCTCTTTTGCTTTATTTGGAATGACAACAGCTAGTTACATTTCCATAATGAAAAATGTTTGTCTCCACTGCGATTTCACTAGTTATACAAGAATGTTCTTTAATAACTATTTCTTCCCATGCACATTCTCTCTTTAGCAACTGGAACTGTGTCAGAGGTTATATAAGCTACACTTCCAGCTGCTGTTGCTTTTTCAGTCCTACTGTAAGCTCATCGGCCAGGTGCATGAAGTGAGTTCCATGCCAGAGGTGAGTCCTCACGCTTCTCAACCCATGTCTTGCCCTGAAAATCACTTTGGTTTTTGGTCTCTGCCCCCTCTACCCTGCTTATAACTGTCCATGAAATTTTATTCCCATGTAGTTATTTTGCTTAAGCACAAGTTGGAAATAAATGCCATCTATTTATTTCTGTTCTCATTTTAAAAGGTTTGCCAGAGCAGAGCCAGGACTGAGGTGAGAAAAGTAAGGTATCCCCAAATTGAGGGGCGAGTGTCTTCCTACATGAGACTACCCTAGGTGCCTCATTTGAATCACCCTCATCCTGGCTCTGGGAATCCTTTGAAAAGATTCCTCATGTTGTGGTTTTACTTCTTTACATTTAGCCTTTCATATTTGCCCTTACCTCTATGTAAGAAGGAAATGTCTATGTGATATGATTGGTTTTCCTATTTCCCTGTCCTGCTAAGAGTCAGGATGCTTTAATATTTTTAAGAGTAAACAGCAAAATAATTTAAGTATGCTACTTCCAAGGGAGCCAAAATTTTCTTAGGGATTAAAGCGAAGTACTGGTGGTGGGCACTGGATATCATAGAAACACAGAGGATGGAGACTTGCAGTTGGCCTAGAAACCAGAAAGGCTGAATTTGAAAGTTTTCCAGAGGTAGTCACACTTGAGTAGGATCTTAAAGATGAGGTAGAGTTAGAGTTGAAGTTCAGTAAGAGCAAAAGTGTGAGCGTAAGCATGGTGGTAAGAGAGAAAAAGAGAATACAAGCAGTTTCGTGTTGCTAGACTATAAAATGCAAGCAAAAGAAGAAAAAAATAAACAGTGGAAGAGAAGGAAGGGTGAGATGGTGGGAGATGCCTCACCCAGGAGTATTTTAGAAGAATCTTTACCATGTGGAGGGTGAGTTTGATGGCTTATAGACCAGAGGCGTGAAGACCAGGATGCTGAAACAATACAGTCAAGGGACAAGAGTTTGAACTGGGGCAGATATGCTAGGCATGGAAAGGTGAGAGATGTTTAGGAAGGATCAGTGAAACTGACAGGAGTCATGAGAGAGAGGACAGAGCTGAAGACGATACTCAGGTTCTATCTCAGATGAGCCAGGTGCCTGATGGTGCCACCGCTGAGACAGGAATATAAAAGCATGGAGGCAGCTGTCCATCCAGGCAGGCAGCCTTTTTCTGCCTGCTAGACGAGGACCAGATTTAACAATGACAGCTGACCAGTGGTTAGATATGAGTACCCAAGGTGGGGGGGCAGGAAGGAGAACCAGACTGAAGAAGCAAATGTGGTCATCATGAATAAACCAGGGTCCATGAAACCATCCCACTGAGAGCAGCAGATAAGAACTTTCTGTCTAACAAAGGGACAGAGGATGACAGCCACTTTACCATAGTTATGACTCAGTTTGGAAAAAGCCCTAACTTTTAAGTATACTTTCAAATGCCAATTTCAAGGAGGCATCAGTCAGAATTGTATAAGCTCTTCACAAACCTGTCTTCATCAAATTATAAGTTTTCAAAAAACAGTGGATACCTATTACTTGCCACATGGTAAAAATAACGTTCTAGGCAAGCATTAATAGGATCCTTGGGCCAACTTAGCTCAAGGAACAGAGGATACGCAAATGCAACTTGCACCAAATTTTCCATATTAAACACCAAAGGGAACAAAATGGGCTAGTGCGTGTTCCTGCCACACACACACAGAACACACCTACAACTAGAGGTGCCTAGTACTTGTTCCTGCCACACACACACAAGGACCAAAGCAGTGAACAACAGCTACATTCAGAGTGACTAAAGGAGAGCCCCAGAGTATAGTAAGGAAGGGGCAGCAACTAGAGAGAACAGAAACTCAGGAGGGCCGGGTGTGGTGGCGTACGCTAGTAATCCCAGCATTCGGGAGGCTGAGACTGGAGGATCACCGTTAACGGACAGCCTCAGCTACTTAGTGAAGCCTTCCGCAACTTGGGTGAGACCCTGTTTCAAAATAAAGAATAAAAAATAGGGCCAGGCGTGTAGCTCGGAGGTCAAATGCCTCTGGGTTACATCCCCAGAACCACACACACACACACACACACACAAAAAAAAAAAAAAAAAAAAAACCTCAGGAGGGCCTCTGCCATCATCTCCCCCTCCCCCCATTGAGATCAGCTCAGAACCAGAAGGGAATTCTCCCTATGAGGAACAGGTAACCAAGAGGCTCCCAGCAGCCTCCATAACTGCTACAGATACACAGTCTTGGCTACTGGAGACTCCTGTGGCTGTACTGAGCCCAGGTCCTTGAGCCCAGGTTAGGGAATGGCCGAGTTCACACGGCTGCAGTACTCAGAAGCCTGTACCCCCACACACACACATACACCCCATTCTGTGACCCAACTTGGTAATGCACCGCACCCTCTGAAACCTGAGCCCCTCTGGAGCGAGTCCTGCTTTGGAGACCTGTAGTCACATCATCTGTCCACCCCAGAAGTATGCCATAGTTGTACCACACTCATACACCATAGTACCTCATTCCTCAGCGAAGCTGCCTGGGAGGCTTTCCATCTCCCCATCCACTCTGTCCTGTGCCTGGCTACCCAGAGCCTAGGCCAGTGGATCAGCCATCATCCCAGCATCCAGGCCTACACATGCCTTACCCTCAGGGACCCAGGCATTCTGGGCCACTGAAGGGCCCACACCAGAGCTGGCAGAACAGCTGTGACTCCTTCAGCACCAGAACCAGCCATATCTCTTGGTTCCAGGGATGAGTTTGACAGGGGGTTGAGGGGGCAGCCATGATGCTTAGTCCCAAGCCCACAGAGTACCCTGCCCCTTAGAGAGCAGGCACTTCAGCCCAGTGGGCAAGCCATGCCCCAGCCAGCCAAGCAGCCATGTCCCTCAGCATCTGACCCGACCTGGCACATTGGCCCCAGGGAACCAGAACTCTAATCTAAGGGAGCAGCCACAACCCTGGTTCACAAACCCATGTGGTGCCCAAACACCAAAGAAAACATAGCTTTGGATAACTGTGTCACCCTGCCCCCTGTGCTGAATAGGCATAGAGTTCAACGTTCCTGGTTCTGGACTATCCCTCCAGAGGCTGTCCCTCCCCATCTCCCTGGGGAGTGAAGCTAGCATTGCACTATCCCCTTCTTCCCCACCATGTCCCACCATTCCGGGTGCTTGCTGCCACTGCACCTAGCCTAGGAGAGCCTGGGCCACTACTGTATCCCACCACTCTGAGGTCCAGAGTAACCACTGTGTGGTACCCACTCTGGAATTGCCATCTTTCCTAGAATCATGCCAGTACTGTGCCCTGGCCCTGAGGATCAGAGTTATAAAAACGTTACTGTCTCTGGATCTGAACCACAAGGGAATGCCTCAGAGGATCCACCCATGCCTAAGAAAATAAACCTGTATCCATAACACAAGTGCCATTGTAGTTCAAGACACGCCCCCCAAGACCGCCAGGACTACCAACACTCCCAGCACTTGTATTCTGGAACACAGCACGACTGTGACTGTTGTGGCTTATGTCAGACCCCACACCAAGAAGAATCTCCTCATCTAAGATTCTCCAATGCACAGAAAATGGAAATAGGAGGCTTTCTTAAAGCCATTGCTACCAAGAACCTAACAATCCACTTTGCCACCACTACTGCTACAAATTCCTGTCATCTAAGCCACTGAGACAGCACAGTCATCACTGACACTGAATATGCTGGGGGAAAAAAAAAATAACAGAGACTAAGTCACTCTACCCACCCAGAACCAGAGCCAGTGCACAGCAACTGGGACCCATTTGCAGGTAACCAGCTTTCCCTGTGAAAGTCTATAAACTGGAAGAAGGGAGCCATCCTTAATATTTGAGAGGCTGAAACAGTAAGATTGTAGGTTCAGAGCCAGCCTCAGCAACTTAACTGGCTCTCAGCAACTTAGCAAGACCCTGTTTCCAATAAAAAATAAAATAAGGCTGGAGGAGTAGCTCAGAGGTAATTAATGCCCCCGGGATCAATCTTTAGCACACACACAAACACACACATGCACACACACACACAACTGGAGGCAACTGTTCCAGAAGCAGAATTATAAACAAAGACATCAAAAACAAGAAAAAGCAAGGAAACATAACACCACCAAAGGGACAAAATATCTTTCTAACAACTGACACCAAAGAAATAGCATTTAGGAATTCCTTTTTAGGCATTCAAAGTAATCATCTTAAGCAAACTCAGTAAGCTATAAGATAATGTAGACAGAAAATCCAGTAAAATCAGAAAAACGATTCATGGTCTCAATAAGAAATTCAACGTGTGTGTGTGTGTGTGTGTGTGTGTGTGTGTGTGTGTGTCTGTCTGTCTGTCTGTCTGTCTTGTCTGTACTGGGAAATTGAACCTAGAGGCATTCTACCTCCAAGCTATGCCCCCAGCCTGATTTTACTTTTTTATTTGGAAGCAGTGTCTCACTAGATTTCTGAGAGCTTCACTACATTGCTGAGGCTGGTTTTGAACCTGTAATCCTTCTATCTCAGCTGCCCAAGTACTGGGATTATAAGTACGCATCATCATGCCCAGCTCAGAGATGAATACATAAAAACAAATCAAACAAATCAAGCAAGCCTCAAAGCTAAAGAATAAATAATTTTGAGCTTCAACAGCAAACTAGAACAAACAGAAGAATGTCTGAACTTGAAAACAAATTTTTTTTTTTTACGGGTCTGGGGATGGAACTCAGGGGCAATCAACCTCCAAGCTACAACCCCTGCCCTATTTTTTATTCTTTATTTTGAAACCAGGTCTCACTGAGTTGCAGAGGGCCTCACTAAGTAGCTGAGGCTGTCCGCGAACCGCGATCCTCCGGTCAGCCTCCCAAATGCTGGGATTACAAGCGTGTGCCACCACGCCCGGCTTGAAAACAAATCTTTTGAAATAACCCAACAAATGGTGAGAGAGGGAATGAAAAAAGAGTGAAGAAAACCTACAGGACATATGTGGTACCACAAGGCAAGCATAACTGCATCATGGGAGTTCCAGGGGCAAAGGGATGGAGAAAGGCACAAAACACTTATTTAATGAAATACTTGTGGAGATTTTCCCAATTGAGAGATGAATATCCAGATCCATGAAACTGAAAAGTTCCAAATAGATTTAGTGCAAAAAAGATCCTCGCATTATAATCAAAATATCAAAAGTCAAAGAGAAAAAAAAGCTGGGCGTGGTGGTGTACACTTGTAATCCCAGCATTTGGGAGGCTGAGACAGGAAGGACCACAGGTTCGCGGCCAGCCTCAGATACTTAGTGAGGCCCTCTGCAACTCAGGGAGACCCTGTTTCAAAATAAAGAATGAAAATAGGGCTGGGGATGTAGCTCAAAGGTAGAATGCCCCTGGGTTCCGTCCCCAGTACCGAAAAAAAAAAAAAAGAAAAAAATTTAAACAACAAAAGAAAAGCTTACATTACATATACAGAACTCTCCATTCAACTCTCAGGAGAAAACAGGATTATTTAAAGTGTTGAAAGGAAAAAGACTGCCAACAAAAATACTATATAAAATAAAACTGTACTTCAGAAATAAAGACTTTCTCAAATAAAAAAGTGCTAAAGAAATTAATCACCATTAGATCAGCCTTACAGGATACTAAGGGAGTACTTCAGACATTGGGAAAGGATGATAACTACTATCACGAAAACATGAAAGTATAAATTCACTGTCAAAGGCAAATTCAAAGTAAAATTCAGAATACTACATTACTTTAATATTGGTATGAAATCTCTCCATCTTGAATTTGAAAGTTAAAGTCAAATAGACAAAAGTAGCTAAAGCTATAAGTTGCTGAGAGGTATGTAATATAAACACATTTGGATGTGACAACAAAAATATAAGGAGGAATAAAAGTCTTGAGCCCTTGGCGTATTTGCGGGGAAGCACTGCAGTACTGGGAACTGAAGCTGGGGCCTTGCACGCTGGGCCAGCACTCAACCACTGAGCTACATCCCTAGCCCTTCCAGCATGTATATGTGACAAAAGCTATCAGCTTAACAGTCTATTGTAAATGTTTTATATAAAAACTATGGTAATCACAAAGCAAAAATTCATAGCAGATACACAAACAAGAAAGAGAAAGAAATCAACTTAGTGCTACATAAAATGACTAAACCATAAAAGTAGACAATAAACAAAGGAACAAAAAAGCTACAAAACAACCAAATGAAAAGAGTCCTTAACTATCAATAAACACTTACTATAAATGGTTTAAATTCTCTAGTCAAAACACATGGAGTGAGCCAGGTGTGGTAGCGCATGCTTGTAATTGAAGCACTTGGGAGGCTAAGACAGGAAGGATCTCAGGTTCATTAGCCAGCCTTAACTACTTAGTGAGGCCTTCACAACTTAGTAAGATCCTATTTCAAAATAAAGAATAAAAAAAAAATAGGGGCCAGGGATATTTCTCAGAGGTAGAATGCCCCTGGATTCAATCCCCAGCACACAGAGAGAGAAAGAGGAGAGAGGAGAGAGGAGAGAAGATGGGGGGGGGGGGGGCGGGTAGGGAAGAGAGAAGAGAGCGAGCACGTGCGCCAAGGAATGTAGCTCAGTGATGGAGTGACTGCCTAGAATGTACTAGATTCTGAATTTGATCTCCAGCACCACAAAGCAAACAAAACAGAGTGGCTTAATAGATTAAAAACAAGATCCAACTATGTTGCCTACAACAGACCTATTTTAGGTTTAAAGACACACATAGGCTGAAAATGAATTATACAATAACATATTCATGCAAATAATAAACAACAGTAGAGGTGGTTTTAAAAAAAGACTTCAAGTCAAAAACTGTTAGAGATAAATATATTCCTTACTTAATGATAGGAGCTCAATTCATCAAAAAGGAACTATAATAATTATAAATATAGATATGCCCAACATCAGAGCAAATATATATATACATATATATATATAGTAAATATTAATAGACATGAAGAAACAAATAGCAACACAGTAATAGTGAGGGACTTCCATACCTCACTGTCAACAATAGATATATCAACCATACAGAAAAGTAACAAGGAAATATTGGACTTAAACTGCACTTTAGACCAAATGTACCTAACAAGTGTATGCAGAACTTTCCAGCCAACAGCAACAGAATATACACGTTATTTCTATCACTCGAAGAACAATCCTCAAAATAGATCATGTCATAAAACAGGTCTTTACTAAGTCAAGAAGACTGAAATAATATCTAGTATTATTCCAAGTGCTGTGGTATGAAATGAAAAATGTATTAATGAAGAGAAAAACAATTTTTTTTTTTTTTTGCTCCAAGATACAACCCTAGCTCTTTCTATTTTTATTTTCAAGTAGGTTCTCACTGGGCTGCTGAGTCTTGCTACATTGCTGAAGCCATCCTCCAACTGGCCATCCTTTCTCAGCCTCCCAGGTACTGGGATTTCAGAACCCAGTTTAAAAATACCTTGAGATAAATAACAACAGAAACACAATATATCATGAGGGAAGTTTATAGGAAAAAAAAACCTACATTAAAAGAGAAAAACCCGCCGGGCGTAGTGGCATATACTTATAATCCCAGAATTTGGGAGGTGGAGACCTGAGGATCACCGTTCACATACAGCTTCTGCTACTTAGCTGAGGCTCTTCGCAACTCGGTGAAACCCTGTTTAAAAAAATAAAAAAGAAGCCAAGCGTGGTGGTGCATGCTTGTAATCCCAGCATCTGGGAGGCTGAGACCAGAAGATCACAGTTCATGGAAAGCCTCAGCTACTTAGGTCCTCCGCAACTTAGTGAGATCCTATTTCAAAATAAAGAATAAAAAATAGGGCTAGGGGTATAGCTCAGAGGTCAAATGTCCCTGCGTTCCATCCCCAGACCCACAAAATAATAAAATAAAAATAAAAAATGAATAAAATAAAAATAAAAAATAGGACCAGAGTAGAATGCTTCTGGGTTCCATCCCCAGTACCACAAAAAAAAAAAAAAAAAAAAGAAAAGAAAAAAAGAAAAAGAAAAAGAAAACTCCAAGCCCGGCGTAGTGGTGCACACCAGTAATCTCAGTACTTGGGAGGCTGTGATAGGAGGATCATAGGTTTTAAGCCAACTTCAACAATGTACTAAGGCCATTAACAACTTAGGCCCTGTTTCAAAATAAGATAAGGTTGAGTTATAGTACAGAGGTAGAATGTCCCTGGGTTCAATTCCCATACCAAAAAAAAAAAAAAAAAAAAAATCCAGCGGGTCATGGTAGTGTACGCCTGTAATCCACATATTTGAGAGGCCAAGACAGGACCTTAGCAATTTAGCGAGGCCCTCTGCATTTTAGTGAGACTCTTTAAAAAAAAAAGAAAAAAATAGGTCTGAGGGTATACTCAGAAGTAGAATGCCCCTGGGTTCAATCCAAGAAAGAAAGGAAGAAGTGAGGGAAGGAAGGAAGGGAGGTAGGTAGGTCTATCTAGGTGTGATGATACATGCCTATAATCCCAGCTCTTGGAAGTCTGAGATAGTAGGATCTAAGTACAGCCTACTCATGGAAGCCCCATTTCAAAAACAAAAAGTAAAAAAGGGATAAGGATGTAGCACAGAGGTATAAGGCAACAATTCCCAATACCACACAAGCAAAAAAAAAAATCCCAAACTGGGTGTGGTGGCACATGCTCATAATCCCGGTACTTGGAAGACTGAGACAAGAGGAAGTAGATTCAAGGATAGATTTAGCAAGTAGTGAGACTGTGTTTCCAAATAAAAATAAAATGAAGCTGGGGTGTAGCTTGGAGGTTGAATTCTGCTGGGTTCAATCCCCAGTACCACCAAAAAATAAAAAATAAAAAAACCAAATAAATATACCATGTATAAAAAAAAATACATGAAAGCCAGGCATGGTGGCGCATACTTGTAATCCCAGCATTCAGGAGGCTGAGACAAGAGGATCATGGTTTGTGGACAGCCTCGGTTACTTAGTGAGGCTCTCAGCAACTTAGGGAGACCTTTTCTCAAAATAAAGAATAAAAATAGGGCAGAGGGTGTAGCCTGGAGGTTGAATGTCCCTGGGTTCCATCCCAGACCCGCAAAAAAAAAAAAAAAAAAAAAAAAAAAAAAAACTAAACCCAAAGCTAGCAGAAGGAAAAAATTATATCAGAGGGGAAATGACATAAAGAACAGAAAAAGCATATAAAAATTAATAAAACTAAGAATTCTTTGAAAAAGCAAGAAAAATTTTTAAAAAAAACCACTAGCTACACTAAGAACCAGGAAGATTCAAGTAAACAAAATCATAAATGAAAGCGGTGCCATATGTGGTGGCACACCTGCAGTCTCAGTACCTGGGAGCCCAAGACAGGAGGATCACAGAAAACCTGATTCAAAATAAAAAATAAAAGAGGGCTAATGTATAGGTCGGAGGTAAAATGTCCCCAGTTCAGTCACCAGTACCAAAAAATGGGGCAGGGGGCTGGGAAGTAGCTCAGTGCTTGCTGAACATGTTCAATGCCCTGAGTTTAATCCCCAGTACTACAGGAATGAATGAATGAATGAATGAATGATTGAATGAATGAATGAATGAATAGAAGATATATTGCAATAGATGTCTCAGAAATAAAAAGGATCATAAAGAAGCCAGCATAGTGGCACATCCTTATGAATCTCAGTGTAGTACATGGGATGCTGAGATAGGAGGAGCACAGGTTTGAGGACAGCCTCAGCAAGTACTGAGACTCTCATCAACCTAGTGAAATCCTGTCTCAAAATAAAAAATAAAATAGGGCTGGTAGAATGCCCTGGGATTCAATCCCCAGTACCACACACACCAAAATGAACCATAAAGGACTATTATGCATGATTATATGCCAACAAATTGAATAACCTAGAGGAAAGACAAATTCCTACAAAACATAACCTATCAAGATGGACTCAGGAAAAAGTAGAAAGCTTGGAACAGACCAATAACAATGAAGTAATTAAAAACCATCGAACAAAGGAAAGCATAGGACCATCAGGCTTCATGGCTATTCAAAGAAAAATTATGACCAACACTCTTAAACCCATTAAAAAAAAAAAAAAGAGGGTGAAGACTTTCAAACACATTTTTTTCCTGTGTGTGTGATACTGAGGATTGAACCCAGAGGCATTCTACCTTCAAGCTACACTCACAACCCTATTTCATTTCTCATTTTTTGTTTGTTTGTCTTGTTTCTCAGTAATAGGGATTAAACCCAGGGGCATTCTACCTCGAGCTACACGCCCAGCCCAATTTTTTATTCTGTATTTTGAAACAGGATCTCACTAAGTTGGGGAGGGCCTCACTAAGTAGCTGAGGCTGGACTGAACCTGAGATCCTCCTGTCTCAGCCTCCAAACACACTGGGATTACAAGTGTGGGCAACCACACCCAGCTTTATTTCTTATTTGGAAACAGGGTCTTGTTGAGGCTGTTCTCAAATCTGCTATCTTCCTATATCAGCCTCCTAAGTACTGGGATTACAGGCATTACAGGCTTGTGACACCACATCCAACTTCCAAACACATTTTGTGTGTGTTTGTGTGGTACTAGATATGGAAACCAGATGCCATCTACCTCCAAGATACCCCCTCCCGCCCTTTTTTTTTTTTTTTGGTGGTGGTACTGGGGTTCCTGGAAGCCCTTCTACCTCTGGGCTACACTCCCAGACCTATTTTCACATTTTCAGTTTGGAAACAGGGTCTCCTAAGCCAACACGCACGGCTGGCTTCGAACCTGCGCGATCCTCCTGTCTCTGCCTCCCAAGCGCAGGGATTACAAGCGTGCACCACCACGCCCAGCTATTTTTCTTTATTTTGAAACAGGGTTTCACTGAGTTGAAAAGGGCCTCACTAAGTAGCTAAAGCTGGCTACATACCCAGATCCTCCTGTCTCAGCCTCCCAAATGCTGGGATTAAAAGCATGCATCATCATGCCCAGCCAAACACATCACACTGATAGCTAAATCAAAGACACTACAAGAAAATAAAACTACATGCCAATATCTGTGATGAAAGTTTATGAAAAAATTATTAAGCCAGGCGTGGTGGTACACACTTATAATCCTAGCATTCAGGAGGTAGAGACCAGAGGATCACAGTTCGCAGGCAGCCTCAGCTACTTAGCAAAGCCCTTGGCAACATGGTGAGACCCTGTTTCAAAAAATAAAAAAAAGACTAAAAAATAGGGCTGGGGTATAGCTCAGAGGTACGATGCCCCTGGGTTCCATCCCCAGTACCACAAAAAAAGAAAAAAAAATTCTCAATAAAATATTAGCAACCAGATTCATCAGCACATCAAAAAGATTAAACATCATGACTAAGTAGGATTTATTTCTGGCATTCAACCCTGGTTGAACATATGCAAATCAATCAATGAGATACATCACATCAACAAAATGAGAGATTTAATTTTTTATTCTTTTATTTTTGAAACAGGGTCTCACTGAGCTGCAAAAGGCCTCACTAAGTAGCTGAGGATGTCTACGAAACGCAATCCTTAGGTCTCAGCCTCCCGAATGCTGGGATTACAAGCGTATGCCACCACACCCAGCTGGAATGAGAGGATAAAAAAAAAACATGATCATTTCAATCAGAGTTCAGCATCCATGCAGTATGGTGGCACATACCTGTAATCCCAGTACTTTGAAGGCTCACACAGGAAGATCACAGGTTTGCAGCCAAACTCAGCAACTTAGTAAGGCCCTCCCAATTTAATGAGACCTTGTTTCAAAATAAAGAATAAAATAGGGCTGGGGCTGTAGCTCAGAGGAAAACTGCCCTTGGGTTTAATCTCCAGTAAAACACACACACACACACACACACACACACACACACACACACACATCTTCACGTGTTTCATTGAAAATAAATAAATACATACATACATACATACATACATACATACATACATACTGGAGATTAAGTCCAGGGCTTTCTATGTTAGAACTATACCCACCTGCCCTTTTTTTTTTTTTTTTTTTTTTCATTTTGAAACAGGGTCTCGCTAAGTTGTGGAGGTTCTTACTAAGTTGCTGAGGCTGGCCTGAAGCTTGCAATCCTTCTGTTTCAGCCTGGCAAGTACTAGGATTACAGGCCTGTGCCACCACAGTTGACTGATAAAAATTCTTTTAGCAGTTGGGTATAGAAATTTTTTTCCTCAAAATAATAAAGGCTATTTACAAGAAACCAACAACTAACATATATGAAGAACACATTGGTGAACAACTAAAAGTTTTCCCCCTAAGATCCAGTTCAGGGCAGGGTGCCCACACTTGCCACGTCCATTCAGCATAGTACAGGAACTAAGAGCAAGAACGGTTAGACAATAAAAAGAAAAGAAGGTATCCAGACCTGAAAGGAAGTAAATTATCTCCTTTTGCAAATGACATGATCCTATGTATTAGTTCTAGCAGGTGTTTTATTTTTGATCATGTGGAAGACTAGGAGTTTTCTATAAAACACCTGCTAGACCTATTATTCAGCAGAGTTGCAGGCTAGGAAATCAACAAAAATTGGTATCATTTCTATAAATAAAAATGACCTGTCTGAAAAATCAAGAAAGCAGTAACACTTATGATAGCATCAAATACGCAGTCATTTAGCCGGGCACAGTGGAACAAACCTATAATCCCAGCTACTCAGGAGACTGAGGGAGGAAGATTTCAAGTGAGAGGCCAAGCTGTGCAGCATTGAGAGAACCTATCTCAAAAATAAAAAGTGCCAAAATATAGCTCATTGGTAAAAGGTCCCTGGATTTAGCCTCAAATACCATATACACACAAATATCTATTTCTCTATATAAATACATATGTATAAACAAATGTAACTGTGAGGTAATAATTTTATACACTGAAAACTAAAAAAGTTGAAAGTGATTTAAGATGACACAAAAAATGCTCATTGGTAAAAGGTCCCTGGATTTAGCCTCCAAATACCATATACACACAAATATCTATTTCTCTATATAAATACATATGTATAAACAAATGTAACTGTGAGGTAATAATTTTATACACTGAAAACTAAAAAAGTTGAAAGTGATTTAAGATGACACAAAAAATGGAAGGATACCGTGTTCATGGATGAAAAGAATTAGTATTGTTAAAATGTCTATCCTGCCCAAGCACTTTTTAGAGTTTATTTAATCCTTATCAAAATTCTAATGGAATTCTTAATAGAAAGAGAAAAAAGCAATCTTCAGATTTGTATGGAACCACAAAACAACTGGATAGACCAAGTAATACTTAGAAAGAGTTGGAAAAATCATACTTCTTGATATATAATTATATTACAAAGCTATAGTAATCAAAACAGTATAGTACTAACAAAAACAACAGGAACCAATCAAACAGAATAGGATGCTTAGAAAAACTCCAAACATACTTCCAAAATATAGTTTGGAAAAAATCCAAACTATATTTTTATTTTTTTTTATTTTCTTATTTATTTAATTTTGGTGGTACTGGGGATGGAACCCAGGGGCCTTCTACCTCCGGGCTACACTCCCAAGACCTATTTTTTTACATTTTATTTGGAAACCGTCTCTTGTGCGATCCTCCTGTCTCCACCTCCCAAGCGTGGTGATTACAAGCATGCACCACCACGGCCCAGCTATAGGACTATATTTTTAAAAAGCAGCTTCTGTACAATAAGAGAAGCAGTCAACAAAATGAAAAGGCAGCCAGCCTATGAACTGAGAAGATTCAGACACGTATTGATAAGGAATTGATTAAAAAAAAATACATAAAGAATTCTTACAACTCAATAGCAGAAAACCAAACAACCCAATAGCAAAATGGCCAAAGGACCTGAACAGACATTTCTCCAAACACGACATAAACAAATACAGCTGGATGTGGTATCCCACACCTGTAATTCCAATATTTGCTAGGTGACACAGGAGTATCACAGTTTCAAGACCAGCCTCAGCAACTTAAAGAGACCCTCAACATCCTAGTGAGACCCTATTTTAAACCAAAAAATTAAAAGGGCTAGGGATGTAACTCAGAAATAGACTATCTCAGCTGGACGCGGTGGCAAAACTTTTAATTTCAGCACTTGGGAGGCTGAGACCAGAGGATCGCGGTTCGTGGCCAGCCTCGGCTACTTAGTGAGGCCCTCTGCAACTTAGTGAGACCCTTCTTCAAAAATAAAGAATAAAAAAAGGGCAGGGGATGTAGCCTCAGCTACTTAGTGAGACCCTATTTCAAAATAAAAAGAATAAAAAATAGGACTGGGGGGTGTAGTTCAGAGGTAGAATGGCCCTGGGTTTCATCCCCAGTACTGCAAAAAAAATTTTAATAAATAAATAAATAAATAAAATAGGGCTGGGGATATCTCTCAGGGGTAGAATGCCCCCAGGGTTCAATTCCCAGTTAAAAAAAGTAAATGTACTGAGTTCAATCCCCAGTACTAGGAAAATAAAATAATAAACAACAGGTATATGAAGAGGAGCACAACTCTAATCATAAGGGAAATACAAATATAAACCATGTCACCTCATTACCCATAAGGATGGAGATTATTCAAAAATAATATAACAAATGTTGACAAGTGTGCAGAGAAAAAAACGCTAGGACACTGTTGGCGGGTATGTCTATTAGTACAACCATTATTAGAAAACAGTATAGCTGGGCATGGTGGCGCATGCTTGTAATCCCCTTGCTTGGGAGGCGGAGACAGGAGGATCATGCTGGTTCGGAGCCAGTCTCCCTGACTTAAGAGACCCTGTTTAAAAAAAAAAATTATATATATATATAATTTATATATATATATATATATATATATATATATATATATATAAAATAGGTCTGGGAGTGTAGCCCGGAGGTAGAAGGGCTACCAGGAACACCAGTACCACCAAAAAAAAAAAAGGAAAGAAAGAAAGAAAGAAAGAAAAAAAGAAAGAAAGAAAGAAAGAAAGAAAGAAAGAAAGAAAGAAAGAAAGAAAGAAAACAGTATGGAAATTTCTAAAAAAATTAAAAATGGAATGACCAGTCCTACTCAGCAGTCCCTGCTCTAGGTATATACCCAAAGGAAATGAAATCATCACCTCAGGAAGACCTCTGCCCTCCCATGTTCAGTCACAATAGCTAAAGATACCAAAACAGCCTAAATGTCTTTTGATGGATGAATGGATAAAGAAAATGTGATAAACACACACAATATTAGCCTTGAAAAGAAGGTCCTTTCATTTGCATGGATGAATGAGGAGAACTTATGCTAAGTGAAATAAGCCAGCCGCGTGTGGTGGGGCAGGCTTGTAATCCCCGCGCTTGGGAGGCTGAGGCAGGAGGATCACACGGGTTCAAAGCCAGCCTCAGCTACTTAGTGAGGCTTTCAGCAACTCAGTGAGACCCTGTTTCCAAATAAAATATAAAAAAGGACTGGGAGTATAGCCCGGAGGTAGAAAGCTTCTGAGTTCCACCCCCAGTACCACCAAAAAAAAAAAAAAGACCCTGTTGCCAAATAAAAAAATATAAAATAGGTCTGGGAGTATAGCCCAGAGGTAGAAGGGTTTCCAGGAACCGCAGTACCACAAAAAAAAAAAAAAACCAGACCAAAAAAAATTGCATTATATCTTACTTACATGCAGATTTATGTACATGTACATATATTTTTAAGAGGCTTAGATACAGAGAATAGTGGTTGCTATAGGCAGAGCAGGGAGAAAGGAAATGAGGAACTATAGGTCAAAGGATATAAAAGAGCAGACACACAGGATGAACAAGTCTAGAGATCTAATGTTCAACATGAGCACTGAAGTTAAAGTTACAGGAGGGATTTTTAAGTAAGATTTTAGGTGTTATTGTCACAAAATAGTAACCATGAGATGATAGATGTTAATCTGCTTCACTAATTATCTGTGTATCCTAGGATGTCATTTTGTAACCCTCATATATTCATTACAAAATTTACCTTTTAAAAAGCAATTGGAGAGCCAGGCATGGTATCCAAGGTATCCATGGTATTCCAAGGCCTGGAATCCCAGTACTTGTGAGGCTAAGACGGGAGGATCACAGGTTCAAAGTCAGCCTCAGAAACTTAGTGAGACCCTGTTTCTAAATTAAAAAAAAAAAAAAATAGGGCTGGAGGTATAGCTCAGTGGTAAGATGTCCCTGGGTTCCACCCCTAGTGCCACAAAAAAAAAAAAAAAAAAAATTGGAGTGGCTAAGGGTGTAACTCAGGGGTAGAGTGCTTGCCTCACATGGGCAAGGCCTGGGGTCTAGTCCCCAGCACTACAGAAGAAAAAGCAACTGGAGTTTCACTTTCCAGTAGTAAATATATATAATTTAATGAATTCAAATGAAAATTAAGTTTTAAATATTACAAAAGAACTTAAAATTTGTCTAGGTTTAAAATACTTGAGGAGCATGTGGCACACGCTTGTAATCCCCGTGCTTAGGAGGCAGAGACAGGAGGATCGCGCAGGTTCGAAGCCAGCCGTGCGCGCTGGCTTAGGAGACCCTGTTTCCAAATAAAAATGTAAAAATAGGTCTGGGAGTATAGCCCGGAGGTAGAAGGGCTTCCAGGAACCCCAGTACCACCAAAAAAAAAAAAAAAAAAAAAAAATACTTGAGGAGAAATTTACTTGCACAGCTGGCTCAAGCCATCCTCCTGCCTCAGCCTCCTGAGTAGCTAGACTACATGTGCACACCAGTATGCCCATCTTGATGCCAATAATCTTGAAAGAAAATATCATTTACTTCTCACATCACTATGCCAAACTGTACTCAGAATCCTATATGTGTTATTCCACTTAATCTGTAAAATGACCCTGTGAGTGGGTAATATCTTCAGTCTCACAAGTGTGAAAACTGAAGTACATAAAAGTCTACTAACTTACTTGTATTCCCATACTCTATGTATTAGTCAGCTTTTTATTATTAAACAAAATAATGGAAGCAGGCTACTTTAGAGACAGAACAGATTTATTTAACTCAACTTTGAGAGCTGGAATTCCAAAAACATGGCACAGGTTCTGGCAGAATTACATCATGATGGGAAGAGTATGTATTCTCTCCTTTTCCTTATAAATCCAAGACTCAATCATGGAGTCTCTACCCTAATCACCTCCCAAGGCCTCACCTCTAGACACCATAGTCAGATTAAGTCTCCACCCTTTTGATGGCATTAATGTTAGACCTTGGGGATTAAACTCCCAATAGGTTTAGTGTTAGCATTCCACTCTAACCCTCATTCACTCCTGAGACCCACGTCCTTCTCACATATAACAGTCATTCCATCCAAATACTTCTAAAGTCTTAACTCATTTCAGCAAGAATTCAAAAGTCCAAAAGCTCATCTGAGACTCAAGGAAGAAACTTCCTGCAATTGTGAGCCTGTAAAATCAAAACAAATTCCAACTTCTGAAATACAATGGTGGGACAGGCACAGGGTAAACCTTCCCATTCCGAAAGGGAAGAGCAGGCCAGTGGGAAGGAGCCATCAGCCCAAAGCAAGACCAGAACCCAAAAGGTGAAAAACATGAAATCCCAAAGCTCCAAGTTTGGCCTCCTGGCCGCTCTGGGGCAAGGGCTGGGCCCCACGGCCTTGGGCAGCCTCACTCCTGGAGGCCTTCCCAGACTCTGCGTACTTTATTTCTCATGGGTTAGAGTCTCTCTCTGCTGCTCTCCCAGGCTGGCATCGCACACCAGTAGCTCTGCAGTTCTGGGGTCTCGGTGGCTGTCCTACCCCTGCAAATCCACTGGGCATTGCAGGCATTGCCGTGGCGGGAACTCTCCTCAGCAGCTCCAGCCCCACCTTTCTGTTCGGCATTGCCCTGAAGGAGGCACTTGGCAGTGGCTTCACCCCAGTGGTGGGTCTCTGCCGAGCTGCCCTGCTGTTTGTAGACATCCTTTGAAATCCAGGGGGAAGCCTCCTTGCTTCCGGGGCTCTGTGGGTACCTGCCAGCAGGGCTGCTTTCTGAGGCTGTGAGCTGACGTTTGCAGCTTCCGGCAGCTTGCGTGGCACTCTACTTGCAGATTTCCTAGGAAGGGGCTTCACGTTGCCAGTACCTCCACCTTCCTTGGGTTTCCACTGTCGATTCATCTCCAGAGCTCAGCTAGGCACCATCCCATCAGGCACTTTCCTTAGGGGCTCTGACACCAAGGCAAACTTCTGCCTGGTGCCCCAGTTTTTCCTTTGGAATCTTGATGGAAACCAACAGTTCCCATTTTGCCCACTTGCAAAACCAGTATTAGGAGGAGGGTGCAAAGATTTGCTGCCCAAATAAACTGCATTTGGGCACCTTAGAGCCCTGGCTGCAGCCTCAGGGTGCTCTGAGGGCAGGCCCAAATCCTCAGGGGACCCTGAGGCTCTTTTCTGAGATAATTTGGCCCTGAAAGGTTTCTGGGATGCCCTCCAGGCATGCTTCCTGTGGTCTCGATACAAAGCATTTGGTTTCTCTTCTGCTCTAAAGGCTTCAGCCAGCAGCTGCTGGGCAGAGCTATCCTTGGTTGCACCCCTACATGCTTTTCTGCTCCTTTGGCAGCCCAGCTGCAGATTTTCCAAATCTTCCTTCTCTGCTTCCCTTTTCACCATAAGTTCTGCCTTCAAACATTCCTTTGGACTCTCATTTGACTGTAAGCAGTTAAAAGTAGCCATGCAGCAGCCTGAATGCTCTCCTGTTTTGAAATCTCCTTTGCCAGATAGCTCAGGCCAGCACTTTTAAGTTCAACCTTCCACAAAGACTCGGGACAAGGACACAATGAAGCCAGATTCTTTGCCACAAGGTAACAAGGATGGTCTGTACTCCAGTTCCCAAGAGAAGTCATATTTCCATCTGAAACCTCCACAGCAAGGACTTCCCCGTCCTTAGAGCATCCCAGGCCTTCTCTAGCCTGCTCCTCCAGACTCCTCCAACCTCCTCCAGTTAACCAGTTCCAAAGTCTCCTCCACATCTTCAGGGATATAATAGTAAGAGTCCCTCCCAGTACCAATTCTTTTTACAAAGAGAAAATGTTAGCTCACAGTTTTGAAGGCTTGAAGTCCAAACAGCATGGCCCAGGTTCTGGCTACATCACTTTACTGCGGGGGAGCGTGTGTGTATCTATGGGAGTGCCTCAGAAAGTCACCAGATTTAAACATGAAAGTCCCACCCTAAAGACCTAATCTTTACACTTCTAAAGACCCCACCTGAGCTGGGTGTGGCTGAGATGGGAGGATCCTGGTTCCCAGACAACCTCAGCTACTTAGTGAGGCCCTTTGCAACTTAGTGAGACCTGTTTCAAAATAAAGAATAAGCTGGGTGTGGTGGTACACTCCTATAATCCCAGTACTTGGGAGGCTGAGCCGGGAGAATTGCAGGTTCCAGGACAGCCTCTGCAAGTAGTAAAACTCATCAAACTAGTGAGACCCTGTTTCCAAATAAGAAACAAAAAATCTGGCTGGGGAGCTGGGCGTGATGGTGCACACACTTGTAATCTCAGCATTTGAGAGGTTGAGACAGGAGGATCATGGTTTGGCGGAGAGCCTCAGCTGCTTAGATCCTTTGCAACTCAGTGAGACCCTGTTTCAAAATAAAGAATATAAAGTAGGGCTAGGAGTGTAGCTCCGAGGTAGAATGCCCCTGGGTTCCATCCCCAGTACTACAAAAACAAACAAACAAACAGGGCTAGGGGGCTAGGGGTGTAGCTCAAAGGTAGAATGCCTCTGAGTTCGATCTCCAGTACTACAATAAATAAACAAACAAATAAATAAATAAATAAGGCTGAGGGTGTAGCTCAAAGGAGGAATGCCCCTTGGTTCCATCCCTAGTACCGCAAAAAATAAAAATAAAGACCCCACCTCTAGATATCATAGTCAGATGAAATTTCCACCCTCTTAATATCATTAACATAAGAATTTGGGGATTAAATTCCTGCTAGGTTCAGGAGGACAAATCATATTAAAAGCTATTAAAAGCATAGCCCTAAACTGGGTGTGGGCATGGTGGCTTACTCCTATAATTCCAGTACTTGGGAGGCTGAGACTAGAGGATTGCAAGCTTTGAGGTGAGACTCAGCAATTTACCAAGACCCTGTTTCAAAATAAAATATAAGCTGGACATGGTGGCCCATTCCTGTAATCCTAGTACTTGGGAAGCAGAGACAGTAGGATCACAGGTTTGTGGCCAGCCTCAGCAACTTAGCAAGGCCCTCTGCAACTTAGACTGTTTCAGAATAAAAAATAAAATTGGGATAGGGATGTAACTCAGAGGCAGAATGCCCCTGGGTTCAATCCTCAGTATCACAAATACATACATACATACATACATACATTAATGGGCTGGGTTTGTGGCTTGGAAGTAGAACACATCTGGGTTCAATCCTCATATATATAGCATAGCATTGCTGGGCATGGTGGCGCATACTTGTAATCCCAGTACTTGGGAGGCTGAGACAGGAGGATCACGGTTCATGTCCAACCTCAGCTACTTAGTGAGGCCCTCCAAAACTTAGTGAGACCTGTTTCAAAATAAAGAATAAAAAGTAGGGCTGGGGGTGTAGCTCGGAGGTAGAATGCCCCTGGGTTCAGTCCCCACTACCACAAAAAATAAACAAACTTTATCAGAGGTATGTATTTATAAGAAAAAACTTAGTATATGTAAGGCTCAGTGCTATCCAAGGTTTCAGGCATCCAGTGTGTGTATATGTGGAGGTAGAGGGAGGAGTCTTAGAAAACATCCCTCTGGGACTTCAGTTAAATGGGGAGAGAGACTAGTAGAAGGGGATTAAGGGTGAGAAGTAGCAGTGGGGGTGGTGGTAAAGGAAGACTGAGGAAGGGAACAGTTCAAACAATGTTGTATTCGTATATGAAGGTATCACTACCAATCTCACTAACCTCAAGGGGAGAGAGGAGAGGGGAGTAGATTGAGATATGGAGGGAAATACTCCAAGTAACGTGTGCATGTACGAATGGTATCACTTTGAATTTCACTATGACGTGTAATTATAATGCATCAATAAAAGTATAAAAAGGAAAAAAAAACAAGAAAAGAAGCCAAGTGTGGTGGCATATGCCTGTAAATCCCAGTACTTGGGAGGCTGAGACAGGAGGATTGTAGGTTATAGACCAGTCTTAGCAATTTACTGAGACCCTTTTTTTTTTTTTTTTTTTTGGTGGTACTGGGGTTCCTGGAAACCCTTCTACCTCCGGGCTACACTCCCAGACCTATTTTATTTTATTTTTTTTAATTTGGAAACAAGGTCTCTTAAGCCAGCGAGGCTGGCTCGAACCTGCGCAATCCTCCCCACCTCCCCTGCGCAATCCTCCCCACCTCCCAAATGCAGGGATTACACGCGTGCGCCACCACGCCCGGCTGAGACCCTATTTTTTTTTTTATGGTACTGGGGTTCCTGGAAGCCTTTCTACCTCAGGGCTACACTCCCAGACCTATTTTATATTTTTATTTGGAAACAGGGTCTCTTAAGCCAGCGAGGCTGGTTTCAACCCTGCGCGATCCTCATGTCTCTGCCTCCCAAGCACGGGTGGGGATTACAAGCGTGCGCCACCATGCCCAGCATGAGACCCTATTTTAAAATAAAAAACAAAATAGGGCTGGGGATCTAGCTCAAGAGATAAACTACCCCTAAATTTAATTGCTAATACCTAGCAACAACAACAACAACAAAAACCCAAAAAGTTTACTTTTTTATATAAGAAAAGCATCCTAGAGGTTGATACAGAAAGTTACTCAATGCTTACAACCCTCTTATCCTTTACACATACTGTGTAGTACAGTGTCATCTGCCAAGATATTAAGCTTGTGCTTAACCATACCCACATGATCAGATTTCTTTCATTTGGGATGTAAAATACAGCCTGCACCTAGATACAGTGGCTTTTTTTTTTTCTTTTCATAATAACAGCTGCTGAACATGTCCAGGGAACTGAGTGATCTGAAAAGAAACCTGAAGGAGGCCACAGCAGCCATCGCCGCAGACCCCCTCTACATAGAGGGAGCGTGGTCCGAGCCCACCTTCACGTCCACGGAAGCAGCCATCCAGTCCATGCTGGAGTGCCTGAAGAACAACGAACTTGGCAAAGCTTTGCGGCAAATCAGGGAATGCAGGTCACTCTACTGTTTCTTTTAGAGATGCACACCTGACGACTTTCTCATGAGTGGGGATAAGCTCACCACAGAAATAATGTCTGTGCATTCTACTGCCCTTCTCAGATCTTCACTTGCAATGCCAGATACCTGGCTTCCAGACCTTACCCATATTGGTGTTTGTTTTCGTCATTCGTTAGCCCTAAAATGTGGAAGCACTTAAGCGTATACCCCTATGTAATTTAAAACAAATATCTGCTGGGCGCGGTGGCGCACGCTTGTTATCCCAGCATTCGGGGGGCTGAGACTGGAGGATCGCGGTTCGCAGACAGCCTCAGCTACTTAGTGAGGCCCTCCGCAGCCTAGAATAAAAAATAAGGCTGGGGGGTGTAGCTCAGAGGCAGAATGCTCCTGAGTTGCATCCCTAGACCCGCAAAAAAATAAATTATAAATAAATAAATAAATAAATAAATAAATAAATAAAACAAATATCTGAGTACACTTGGAGGGTCTTTTCAACCTATATTTTTATATTAATATTGGAATGAGAATGCTGTATAACAAATGAGATTGATGTTTTAAGAGTATCAGATTCCGTTCTAATATTTTTATACTTCTGATATTTTTATCAAAAACAATTAACATCCAACATTCAAAAACTAATTAAAACGATATTTGCCCAACCCTGAATTTACTAAAACCCACAAAATTTTGTATACTTTAGCTTTTTTCAATAAAGCTTTTTTTTTTAACAAGTAATATTCTTACACTAACAAAGCCTCAGAACTTCCCAACTTTGTAATCAATAATGCCTCTAATCTGTGCTGTTCTCTCTTGACTGCAGAAGTCTGTGGCCCAATGACATCTTTGGAAGCAGTTCTGACGATGAGGTGCAAACACTACTGAATATTTATTTCCGTCACCAGACTCTGGGACAGACGGGTACTTATGCACTGGTGGGGTCTAACCAGAGCCTGACCGAAATCTGCACCAAACTGATGGAGCTGAACATGGAGATCCGGGACATGATCCACAGAACCCAGAGTTACCGTGTCCTCACTGCTTTTCTCCCAGACTCCAGCGTTTCTGGCACTAGTCTCTGACAGGAGCCTCCCGTCCCCCAGGGTTTCCAAGCTGGCGGTGCTGCCATGCTGGGGCGACGTCCTTCAGTGTCTTCTCAGCCTTCGCAAGGCTTGGACAGACTGTTCTCCCTCTTGTTACCTGTAGGACTCTTTCTAAAGAGGATGGCAGAACTTCCAATGTGTAGCAATACTCTAAGAACCAAGGGAACATAGGACCTACTGCAACAGATCCCAGCGTCCTGCAGCGTGGCACACGTGTGTTATCCTGTGACAGCAAACAACTCATGACTGAAGAAGTGACTTCCATTGCATACCAAAGCTGAAGACATGGAACAATACCTTCCTTTCTAGGAGAAGTTTTAGATTGGCAAAAGTGCAATGTTTTCTTTACTAGAAAAAAAATTATATTCTAAAACTTGTACATCCGTGCCCTTTATTTTTCCTTGTGTGTGTGTGTGTGTGTGTGTGTGTGTGTGTGTGTGTGTGTGTGTAGGCTGAGAAAAAGACAGGCAGAATGAAGCTGGCCAGTGAACATTTTTAAGATGGTCAAAAGCTGACAGCCTGTGCATTTGAAAAGGGAATTGTAAATGGACTAAATTTTAATGTACACTGTTATTTGAATACAAATGCAATTACTGTATCTAAAAGGAGCTGCTATGGAGTACCATTCTTATGTTACTAGGCTACTGTTTCTGAAGGCCCTGGATCTCTTTGCTCCAAAAAATGATCCAGACAGACCCTTTTTAAGGATCTTGGCTGCTTTTTACTAGAAGGTTGCTTTTATGAACATATTTATACTACAGAAGGATAAGTGTTAATTTTAATTAACTTTGCCATTTTTTAGAGAAAAGTTATTCACATTATAAATTCCAAGTCTTTTCACCTGTCACGCATGCACATTTTAATATCCACTTGGATATCTAGAAGTAGAATCATAAAGTAAAATATGAGTTGTCACTCTGTTTCCTAAGAATGTCATATTTTATTTGTAATATATGTGTAAACGGCCACACTTAAGTTTTCTCCTTAAACTCAATGCTGTCAAGTTTTAGATGTGTGCATGTGAATCTGTTGCACATCAAAAACATATTCAAAGTTTATCTATGTAACTTATTCACTTTGTAAATACATTTAAAGTTTTTGTGATGTAATCTTGATTGATATTCTGTTCAGAACTTTCTTTAGACTAAAAAAAGACAAAATACATGTTGAACTTGGATTTTATTTCTGATTAATGAAAGTGTTTGCCTTTGACACACATTTATAGTTTTGCATGTGGGTACATGTGTAGTATACGAATGGCTTGTTGGGGTTGTGCAGTACATGGCCCTTGGAGCCAGAGGTAAATATAATTGGAAGTGGGTACCCCCAAAAAGGAATGTCACCTTCAACCAGTTCTCTCTGTAATCAACTGAAGAGAAAAATCAGGAAAGAAGGAGGGGCCTAGTTGTCCATAACCTATCACTAGGTTGACATCCTTAAAATTTTGAAAAAAGACTTTATAACAAGCAGGAAAAAGTAGTAGAACTTCTCATGCTATCACTGACACCTCTCTGTTCTTCACCCCACTAGAAAAACAAGGATACAGAGGCACAAAACAATCGAATTTGTACTGTCTTCCTACTCATATTTTACTTGTACAAATATACCTGGCTTGGCTAATATACAACTACTGAATTATTAGTGGTAAGGAGGGAGTCTGACCCAAGTTTAATGTTGTTGTTATCACAGATAACAACTGCTAATGTATTTTAAGAACTTTTCAGATTGTTGTAAACATATTCATTTGATAAGTTATTTTTTTAGCTCAAAGATGATTTGCTGTGATTTGTAGAAAACAAATGATCATGATCACTCTGAAAATACCTCATAAAATACAGGTTTCTGTGGGTGACAATAGCCACCTCTCAGAGTTTTGTTTAAAGCCACACAATAAAGGACTAGTCATGACTGAGTTTATACCATTCCCTCTTATCCAGCAAAGAACCACCATGATGGTTTACTCTTTTGGGGGGAGTGGGGTACTGGTGATTGAACCCAGGGGCATGCTACCTCTGAGATATGCCCTTAGACTTTTTTATGTTTTATTTTGAAACAGGGTCTCATAAAATTTCTGAGACTAGCCTCAAACCTGTGATTCTCCTGTTTTAGCCTCCAAGGTTACAGCTGTACATCACTGTGCCTGGCTGGTTTACTCATTAAAAAAAAAAGAATGTCAGCAGTTTATTGTAACATGGGACATTAGACTCTAGTCATACAAAGTAGAGACGCTTGTAATTTTACTTTAAAAAAAGAAATTTGTTAATGTGAATGAGTTTTTCTGCTTTTCCTCTATTGCTTTGTTGCCTCTCCCTTGAGTAGAAGTGGGAAAATTTGTGTAGGAAAGGAGCCCAGCTGAGCCCAGCAATAACTCAGATCTTCTTGGCTATCATGCCACGCCTACAACATGCATTTTCATTTTATTCCCCAAGGCTACAAAGAGGTTGAAGTACCTAACAGATGTTTCAGTATTAAGATTATTATTAATAATTGGGAGAGGGAAGATACCCAACAGATGTTTCAGTAATAAAAAAGCAAAAAACCTCCATGGTCTAGAGTCAAAACATATTTTTCATCCATTTGCATATAAAGCAATCAAGATAGGCTTTAACTTTGACATAACTTGATTAAAATTATAGTCTCCAAACATGGTGTTTTTGAAAGCGCACCATACAGTTTAGAGGCATGTGAATGCTCTACTTCTCTACCACAGGTGAGAAAGTGAAGACACTGTTGAAGTAGCTGTGATGTAAAGATGCTTGTAACTGTCAGCATTACACAGATGTAGAGAGTCAGGTTTTAATGCTCCTGGTGTCAAGTCTTAACAAACCTTTTCAGTGAATTACACAACTCTAGAAAGAATGCACCATTGCTTACATCCATATCTTACACATGCTTCTAGATATCTGCCTACATGACATAAAATTAGTGTCCCCAGATGAATTTTATGGTATGTTAATTATCTCAATAAAGCTCGTTTTTAAAGTTTTCAATGCATCTTCTTGGGATCAATTCATATTTGAATACATATCAGAGGCTGAGGTGTTTTCTTCACTCGGCAAATGTGTAGCTTGCTCACGCTAAGTCGAGTACTAACATAGGGAGATAGCAGTAATGAAACTGATGTGGTCCCTCTTTTTTTTTTTTTTTCTTTCTTTGCAGTACTAGAGATTGAACCCAGGGGCATTCTACCTCTGACCTGTACCCCACCCCCACCCCATTTTGTATTCTTTATTTTGAAACAGGGTTTAAGTTGCAGAGAGCTTAAGTAGCTGAGGCTGGCTATGAACTTGCAATCCTCCTGTCTCAGCCTCCCAAATACTGGGCTTACAAGTGAGTGTCACCATGCCTAGCTGTGGTCCCTCTTCTGAGTTTATGCTCTTCAGAGGTGGGGAGATGCTTGGCTATCTTATCAGATGGTGATAGGGGTCATGAAAAATGACAAAGCCAGGACAGAAAGGAACCAGAGCACAGTGCTATTTTGGGAAGGCTGCCAGAGAAGGCCCTTCAAGAAGGCAAAGCTATGCATAAATGAGGCTCCCTCCAACAAGAACATTTTGGGAAAATGGTGTTGCAGCAGGGAAAAACAAGTACAAAGATCCCATGGCAAGAGCAGGATCTTGTGTTGAAAGAAGTCAGCAGTCCAAGTGAAATGAGTGAAGAATGTTCAGAGAGGCAGAGGGCACTGTGAACCACAGGAAGGACACGGCCCCTTACTAGGCAAGATGGGAGGCTGTTAGATGTTTGGAGGCAGAGCAGTGACATGTGTGTGTTACTGGGGGAAGAACCCAGGGGCTTTTTTTTTTTTTTTTACCTCCAGGCTATACTCACAGACCTATTGTATACTTTATATGGAAAGAGGGTCTAAGTTGCCAAGAGCCTAAGTAGCTGAGGCTGGCTTCGAACCTGTGCGATCATGCTGTCTCTGCCTCCCAAACGCTGGGATTACAAGCATGTGCCACCACGCCCAGCACCAGTGACATATTTTGATCTATGATTTATAATGATCACTTTGCTTGGGATAATAAAGTCTAGAGTTGGTGGTAGTTACACATTATTAAGTATATATAATGCCACTAAATTACACACTTTAAAATTGTAAATTTCGCCGGGCGTGATGGCGCACGCTTGTAATCCCCGCACTTGGGAGGCAGAGACAGGAGGATTGCACAGGTTCAAAGCCAGCCGTGCTGGCGTAAGAGACCCTGTTTCCAAAAATAAAATAGGTCTGGGAGTATAGCCTGGAGATAGAAGGGCTTCCAGGAACCCCAGTACCACCAAAAAAAAAAAAAAAAAGTAAATTTCATATTTATTTGAAGGAGTACTGAGGATTGAACCCAGGGGCATTCTACATCCAAATTATACCTCTAGTCCTTTTTATTTTTTATATTGAAACAGCATCTTGTGAGGTTACTGAGAGTCTTGCTAATGTAACAGTTTAGGATGTTACTGTGGGTTCTTGTTCTTAGCTAGTTTAGAAAAAATAGCCAGAACTGCATGGCTACAAGCTTAAGCAAAGTTTGATAATTACAAGTAGAAAGTGGAGACAGAGCAATCAAAGTACTAGGTCAGAGGGATCCAGTTGAGTGCCTTGAAATTAAGACACTAAAGTCTTTAAACACATAACTTCTTTTTAATAAGAATTCTTTATTTTCTTTTTCTTTTTCTGCTTAGCCAAAAGTCCTATTTTCCCACCAAAAGCAGGTGTAGGCCTGCCAGTTATCTCTGCTGTGGAAGACTTTCTGTTAACCTTCTTTGTTCATCCTCACAGGGACAGACAGGTCTGACATCACTGATCAAAATGTGTTACTTGGTTAGCAAGGTCAGGGGGCTACATGGTAGAAGCCTGCTTTGTCTTTAGCTTTATTAAGTTTAAAGCATATACTGTCCACATGTGTTCTTGGTGAGTTCTCAGTTTTTCCTTAACTCTGTCTGCTAGAAGTTACTTCTGTTGAAAACTTGATTTATAATAAAAGAAAGACACAAGAATATAATCTTTTATTTATTTATTTTTGGTGGTACTGGGGTTCCTGGAAGCCCTTCTACCTCAGGGCTACACTTCCAGACCTATTTTATATTTTTATTTGGAAACAGGGTCTCTTAAGCCAGTGAGGCTGGCTTCGAACCTGCACGATCCTCCTATCTTCGCCTCTTAAGCGCGGGGATTACAAGCGTGCGCCACCATGCCCAGCAAGAATATAATCTTTTCGCTTGTAATCACCACGCTTGGGAGGCAGAGACAGGAGGATTGCGCAGGTTTGAAGCCAGCCGCGCGCGCTGGCTTAGGAGACCCTGTTTCCAAATATAAAATGTAAAAATAGGTCTGGGAGTGTAGCCCGGAGGTAGAAGGGCTTCCAGGAACCCCAGTACCACCAAAAAAAAAAAAAAAAAAAGAATATAATCTTTTAAAGTATAGAGGTTGGCTCTATCGCTTAATTGGCTAAAGCATCTGTCTCGTAAAGTATAGAGGTTTAGGGCTATATCTACTTTGTGTTATTAGTAATTAATATTGGGTTAATAT
Source organism: Muscardinus avellanarius (assembly GCF_963383645.1). Taxonomy (NCBI): domain Eukaryota; kingdom Metazoa; phylum Chordata; class Mammalia; order Rodentia; family Gliridae; genus Muscardinus; species Muscardinus avellanarius. The sequence continues at coordinate 130,268,555 of NC_137787.1, forward strand.
AGCTTGCTTTTTCATCTTTTAACTTTAGTCTAAACTATTGTGAGAGTCTATATAATTCTTTTTCTAAGTGTAAGTGTCAGTGATTTAACATTCAGTGTTCAGGCAGGCTAAAAAGCCAACTTTTAGCTGACCAAGGTCAACCTTGGCTTCAGCTCTTGGCTGACAGTTTAGAGATGGAGAAAAGTATTTTTACTATTCTGCCTAAATATTAAAGCTCATTCTTATTAGCAATTAATACTTCTCATATTAGCAATCAATAGATTCAATCCCCATCAACTATATTGCTGAGGTTGGTCTCAGACCTATAATTTTCGTATCTCCTAAGACTCCCAAGTACTGACTGGTATAGCCACCATGCCTGGCTCATGTTATATATTTTGCCACAAAAACATATGTATACATTCATATATATACATATATTGTGTATACAAACATGTATGTGTGTGTGTGTATGTATGTACTGGGGATTTGTGTGTGTGTGTGTGTATGTGTGGGTCTGGGGATGGAATCCAGGGGCATTCGACCTCAGAGTTACAACCCCTGCCCTAAAGCCAGGCATGGTGGCATTACAAGCCGGCTTTAGGGCAGGGCTTGTAATCCCTGCGCTTGGGAGGCTGAAACAGGAGGATGGGGCAGGTTCGAAGCCAGCCTCAGCTACTTAGTGAGACCCTGTTTCCAAATAAAATATAAAATAGGTCTGGGAGTATAGCCCGGAAGTAGAAAGCCTCTGGGTTCCACCCCCAATACTACCAAAAAAAAAAAAAAAAAACCTGCCCTATTTTTTATTTTTTTTATTTTGAGACAGGTTCTCACTAAGTTGTGGAGGGCCTTACTACGTAGCTGAGGCTGTCCACGAACTGTGATCCTCCGGTCTCAGCCTCCCAAATGCTGGGATTGCAAGCATGCGCCACCACACCCAGCTTAATTTTTTATTCATTTTGAAACAGGTTCTAAGTTGCAGAGGGCTCACTAAGTAGCTAATGCTAGTCTCAAACCCAAGATCCTCCTGTCTTAGCCTCCCAAGTACTGGGATTACAAGTATTCACTACCAGGTCCAGCCTAAAAAATAATTTATTCATATGTAGTACCAAGGGCACTCTATCTCCAAGCTAGACCCATAGCCCATTTTATTTTTGTTTTGAAATAGGGTCTTACTAGGTTGTCCAGTGCCCCACTACATTGCTGAGGCTAGTCTCAAACCTGTGATCTTCAAGTACTGATATTACAAATGTGTGCCACCACACGGGGCTGGTTCAAGTGATTCTAATCCACTTATAAAACAGACACCTGCTTTCCTGGTCCTCAAACTTAAGAATCACCCCAAGGTGGTTGCCAAAAGTGCAGAGTCCCTCAGGTTGACCCCTCTAGAGACCAATTTGGTAAATCCAGAGCAGGGTTTCCCAAATTGGCATTTTGTGTGTGAGTCTGGGGATGGAACCCAGGGACATTCAATGTCCGAGCTACATCCTTTGCCCTTTTTTTATTCTTTACTTTTGAAACAAGTTCTATGTTGCAGAGAGCCTCACTTAGTAGCTGAGGCTATCCTCTAGTCAGCCTCCCGAATGCTGGGATTACAAGCGTGTACCACCATGCCCAGCCAAACTGGCACTTTAATCACTTTGAAAGACACTGAGGTGGAAGAAACTGATTACACAGCAAGCTACTGTCTTCTCCAGCAGGCCCCGAGTTATTTTCCACATCGGATGTTCTGCTATGATTCTTCCCCAACCTGTCCCTGGTGTTTTGTCTGTTTCATATTCGAGGTCACAGGAAGTGCGTGGCCAGAATCCAGTGCTTTGCACAGGCTAGGTTTCCTGGCAGATGCTTCCTTCTCTGTCACCATCTCCTCTTTGCCCAGATCCTGCTTTTAACAGCAAATTCGTATTCTGATATTGTATGCTGACTTTAGAGTCCAAGAACTGAAGCCATCAGCCATGGCTGTGAAATTCCAGGGAAAGCAGGAGGAAATTCTTCTTTGCTTCCTCCACTATTTTTTAATGTTTCTCTCCTTACTTCTATTTCAAACAACCCAGAGACTTTAAAATGCATGCCACCAGGCTGTTCTAGACATCCTCCGCTCAACACCAGCACTACTGTCCACCACAAAGTTTTTTTGTTTGTTTGGTACTGGGTTGAAATCCAGGGGCATTGAGCTCCACCTCCGGCCCTATTTTATTATCTTATTTTGAAACAGGTTCTAAATTGTGGAGGTCCTCATTAAGTAGCTGGGGCTGGCCAAGAATTTGCAATCCTCCTGTCTTGGCCTCCCAAGTACTGGGATTACAAGCATGTGTCAGCATGCCTGGCTAGGAGGCTTATTAAAAAATAAAAAAAGTCCCCAATTCTAATAATTTTCCTGCCATGGTGAATAACCTGTGGACCTCACCTGTCCTCACTCATGAAACCCTATGCCTATTTAGACATTTGCAAGAGATGCCTTCCCCTTCTCTCCTGCTCAGCTGGCTAAACGCCAAGCCTGGTTCAACCTAAGAGCTCCCCTTTCACACCTGAACCATAAGGCTGAGGTGGAGAATGCCATCAAGGCTGCTGGCAGCTCCAGCAAACATCAAATGGTCCCTAATTTCTAAATGAGCTAACACTATTGGACAACCTTAAAAACACAGTTATAGCTCCCTGATCATGTTAATTTTGCTATATCTGAGAATCATTTCACACATGATCCTCCTGCCTTAGCTTCCCACCCAGTAAGCAATTCTCATACTTATCACCAAAAGTATAAAATTGTCTATGTAGCCCTGTGCTCTAAGCATTCCATGCTTTTACAATAAAGGAGTGTCACTGCTTCCCCCAAGACCTACTCACTCCGCGCAGATCTGGGACCCCTCTTTCCAGGCTGTGCTCCTGCCTGCATCCCCCCTCCCTGCTGTGCCACCAACTTCTCTGGACTGGATGAGTCCCATCAACATGCCCACATCCTCAGCACCTCCCCTTCCTCCAAATGGCCTTCAGCAGTTTCTCTGCTTTCTAACAGCAAAAGTATTACTTGTATTCACTTTCTCAGCTTTAACTTGGCGTCTATTTCCACCATTCCACTGAAACTTCTCTTTTCAGTATCAGCAGTCGCCTCCACATTACTAAATCCAACCCCCAAGTTTGTCTGCTGTGTGATTTAACTCAATTGACTCCCGCTTTCTTGAAACACTGTTTATCTTCACTTTCATCACACCATTCTCTTCTGTGCTTCTTGACACATTTATTTATGTATATACTTTTCATATACTTTTATTGGTGCATTATAGTCTCACATTATGTAAATCATAGCAACAGTGACATCCACGTACATAGAGCATTTGGTGGGCTTTCCCAGCTTCCTCTCCACTCCCTCCCTCCCCACACAGGATATTGAGATTGGCTTTGGTATTCTCACATGTACATAATGTCAATGGAAGCTGAGCCGAGAGTGGTGGTGCATGCTTGTAATCCCAGCATTTGGGAGGCCAAGACAGGAAGAATATGGTTCGCAGCCAGTCTCAGCTACTGAGTGAGGCTCTCAGCAATTTAGTGAGACCCTGTTTCCAAATAAAGTATAAAATAGGTCTGGGAGTATAGCCCGGAGATGGAAAAGCCCCTGGGTTCCATACCCAGTACCACAAAAAAAAAAAAAAAAAAAAAAATCAAAACAACACGATCCCTCTGTGAGCTATGGTAGCACATGCCTATAATCCCAGTATTTAGGAGGCTAAGACAGAAAGACCACAGGTTTGAGACCAGCCTGGGCAGCAGGGAGAGGCCTTGTCCCAAAATAATAAAAAGGAATGAGGGAGTAGTTCAGTGGGTAAACTCACTACCACTGGGTTTGATCACCAGCGCGCGCACACACACACACACACACACACACACACGGAAAAATAAAATAAAAACCTGTGACCCAAGCCTGTTTTCTGCTCCACAGGAGCCTCAGGGAGGCCCCTGCCCTAGAACATGCTATGTAGGAGTCACATCCCCTCAGGGCCTTTGCTCTTCTTGTGTCACACCATCTCCTCCAGGCTCCCTCATCCTGCAGGTCTTAGTTCTCTGGTCACCTCTTCCCAGCCACTCAACAAGGTGTATTCTATCATTGTGTCATATTTTCTTCATACCACTTATCACCATCTGGATTTGAGAGAAAATATAAATCCAGTAGGAAGCACAGAACAAGACCTACTCTACTTGGGTTCAAATCCTGGCTCTACCCCATGACCTCTCTGTGCCTTCATCGCCACCTATGAAAAAGGTATAATAACTTCTATTTTTGGGGGGTACTGCAGATTGAATCCAGAGGTGTTTTACCTGAGCCACACCCTAGCACTATTTTTAAATTTTGAGCCAGGCGTGGTGGCGCACGCTTGTAATCCCCGCGCTTGGGAGGCAGAGATAGGAGGATCGCACAGGTTCGAAGCCAGCTCCGCGCTGGCTTAGGAGATCCTGTTTCCAAATTAAAATATAAAAATAGGTCTGGGAGTGTAGCCTGGAGGTAGAAGGGCTTCCAGGAACCCCAGTACCACCAAAAAAAAAAAAAAAAATTGAAATAATCTCGCTAAGTTGCTGAGGGCTTTGCTAAATTGCTGAGGCTAGTCTGAACCTGCAATCCTCTTATCTTAGCCTCTCAAGTACTGTGATTACAGGCATGAACCACCACCCTCAGCTCATATTCCCACTTAATATGATGCTGTGATGAGTTATAACCCTGCCAGGTACACTATAATGATTGATATTTGGGAGCAAAGACCTTACCCGCTTGATTATCTCTACATTCTCAGTGCTTAAAACACTCAGATTATAAATTTGTCAAGTAAATAACTATTTTTCCCTTTTCACTGTTCCCTTAACTGACAATCTCTACCATTTCCCAGTATTATGTTTATGTTTTTACCCTAGGATCACCAATTAATATGTCTCAATGGTCTATTTCATATGCATTTATTCTATTCACATTATATAATTGTTAAACAAGCTACAAAAAATACAAAAGCCTCGTCAATTTTTCAAATGCCAAGTCAGAGCCAAGTTGCAGAAAAGATAGTACCATGAGTTATAAGAGTTCACAAGCCACACTGCCTGTCATATGATGGATTTAAAGCTGTAAATATTGCCACAGGAGAATTTCTTGTCTTTGCAACGACCACACAGTTCCTGTCGATGAGGCCTCCTTAGATCAATGTGTCTTTTCTTTTGAGGACAGGAACAACGAGACTTTGAACAGGTCTTTAGAAAAGAAGGAATGGTTTGGTCACTAAATGATCAGTGTTTTACGTGTAACCCCCAAATCAAAATACTTTCCCCTACTACCCTAATCTTTCTTAAAAGGACAGAAAGAACTACTATCAATCGAAATTTTCAATACTCAGCAAAAATCTCAAAAATAAAACCAAAACCAGGCATGGTGGCACATATCTGTAATCTCAGCAACTGAGAGGCTGAGACAGAGGGATTACAGATTGGAGACCAGATTGGAAACTTCAGCAATATAGCAAGACAGTAAAAATAATAAAAAATAAAAATAAAAAATAGGACTAGGGCTATAGCTCAGAGAGAATGTCCTAGGTTCAATTCCCAGTGTACAAAAAAAAAAAATTCCAGACAAAATAGAATTGATCACCTTCAGACCTGTACTACAGAATATATTAAAATGTGTTCTCAATTTGTAATAGCCAAAATATGGAACCAACCCAGGTCTCCATCAACAGATGAATGGATTGCAAAAAATGGAGAACACACAATGGAATTCTACTCAGCCATAAAAAAGAACAAAATCATATCATTTGCAAGAAGATGGAAAGTCCTGTGTAAAATTATGAATATGGCATGGTTACCCTGGACAATCATTGGTGGGAGGGGGGAAGGGAAAACAGGGGCGGGGTGGGAGAGGGCACCAAGTATAATTTAAATGTATACCACTTTTGTTCGATAAAGAAAAAAACTAAAAAAATAAAATGTGTTCTACAAGTGAAATAAAAGTGATCTGAAGCCAGGCATGGTGGTGCACACTTGTAATCCCAGTGCTTGGAAGGCTGAGACAGGAGGATCGCACAGGGTCGAAGCCAGCCTCAGCTACTTAGTGAGGCTCTCAGCAACTTAGTGAGACCCTGTTTTCAAATAAAATATAAAATAAGTCTGGGACTGTAGCCTAGAAGTAGAAGGCCCCTGGGTTCCATCCCTAGTACCAAAAAGAAAAAAAAAGTTATCTGAGATATAAAAATATACCAAAGGATCCAGGGACAACTGAAAGGATAGATATATTGTTAGTTAATGAATACTGATCTTATAAAATATCTCAAATTTTTAAATATGGTTAAAATTACAGCATAGCAGCACACAGACTAGGATGAAGTGATATGGGATTAGTCTACTAGTCATTGCATTGTTAGAAGAGGTATTTAGATTTTAAGTCAAGAGGTCATGCTGTAATCTCAATGGCAACCACCAGAAGAACATTAAAGAATAACTACCAAGATAACCCATTAGAAAGTGGAATTAAAGTCGGTGTGGTGGCGCACGCTTGTAATCCCAGCATTCAGGAGGCTGAGACTGGTGGATCATAGGTTTGTGGACAGCCTCAGCTACTTAGTGAGGCCCTGTTTCAAAATAAAAAGAATAAAAAATAGGGCAGGGGGTGTAGCTCAGAGGTCGAATGCCCCTGGATTCCATCCTCAGACCCGCAAAAAAAAAAAAAAGAATTAAAAATCAACTCAAGTGATCATAGGTATAGATAAATAGGTATAGATGTATATATCTTGCTATATATATAATATACAATATAATATATATATATATATATATATATAGTGTGTGTGTGTGTGTGTGTGTGTGTGTGTGTGTGTGTGTGTGGTGGTACTGGGGTTCCTGGAAGCCCTCTACCTCCGGGCTACACTCCTAGACCTATTTTTTTATACTTTTTTATTTTTGGAAACAGGGTCTCTTAAGCCAGCACAGCTGGCTTCGAACCTGCGCGATCCTCCCGTCTCCGCCTCCCAAGCATTGGGGATTACAAGTGTGCGCCACCACGCCCGGTGTTAGTAAGAAATATATTTAAGGCCAATTTTGTGTGCGTGTGTGTGTGTGTGTGTGTGTGTGTGCGTGTGTGTGTGTGTGTGTGTGTGTGTGTGCACGCGCGCACACACATACGTGGTATTGGAAATTGAACCCAGAAGCATTCTAAATTTAAGCTACACCCCCAGCCCTATTTTATTTCTATTTTGAAACAGGGTCTCACTAGGTAAATGAGAGTCTACTTACTGAGACTATCCTTAAACCTATGCTCCTCCTGTCTCAGCCTCCCAAGTATTGGGATTTCAAGAAAGAGCAACCACACCCACCTTAAACCCAATGTAATAAGAATTTCAGACTAGAAAATCTGAGAAGTCATTTATAAACTAATTTTATAAATCATTTATTTTAAATTATAGTGAAGAATTACAAGCAAAAACTATCGAGTTTAAAAAGTTTGAGCTTGCCGGGTGTGGTGGTGCACACTTGTAATGCCCGCGCTTGAGAGACGGAGACAGGAGGATCGCGCAGGTTAAGAGACCCTGTTTCCAAATTAAAAATATGTGTGTGTGTGTGTGTGTGTGTGTGTGTGTGTGTGTGTGTGTGTGTGTCTGGGAGTGTAGCCTGGAGGTAGAAGGGTTTCCAGGAATCCCAGTGCAACCAAAAAAGTTTGAGCTGGGTATACAGCTCAGTAGTAGAGTACTTGCTTGGCATGAACAAAGCCCTGAGTTTTACCCATACCACCATAAACAAAAAAATTTCTTTGTCTGTAATCCCAGTACTTGAGAGGCTGAGATAGGAGGATCATAGGTTCTGGGACAGCCTCAGCAATGTAGTAAGACTCTCAGCAGCCTAGTGATATCCTGTTTCAAAATAAATAAAAAGGGCTATACCACCAAAACAAACAAAAACTTTTCCTGCTTACAAAAATTATATCATAGTTTTCTGAAAAGCTTAGAGACAGGTTTCTTTTTGGTTGTTTTAGATTACCCCCCCACACACACAAACTAAAAAGGACTTAATAGGAAGTCAAGATCTCATCTAATTTTGTGACTTTCTAGACATTGGAAGACACCATGGAATCCAATCACAGACCTAACACTAACACTCTGGACTTCAGCAAGTTATCTCATCTTATTGAATTTAACTTTCTGATCTACAAAATGGGAGTAACACCTATTACAAAGGTTAAATTAAAGAAAACAATGTTTCCAAAACACTTATCCCAAAGTTTATCACATAGTAAAGCTTATTACATTCAATGATTATATTCAACAACACACAGGCTCTCAGGAAAAACATACACCTTACATAAACATGCTGCATAAGGCAACTTACTAGTGAGTCTTCCCTATCCTTCTCTTCAAAACAGCAAATTAAAATGCCCAATCATACAATTTCAAAACTATAAAAACCTAACATGCTTATGCCAACATCCAATTCTATCAAACCCTAACACTGTCATACAGGCTTCATGTTGATTAGAATATTATAAACACAATGAAAGTGTTCCATGTGCTTACCTGACATTGGATGGCTTCTACTTTATACGGGTTAAAACTCTTCTGGCATTTGCAACAGAGTTGTTTGAAATAAACCTAAAAATAAATTGGTATTTTTAATACAAGCTGATACATGTATATATCTTCTAAACTTCAAGTTCCTGATTTAAGTAATTAATTTCCTTACCTGTATTTTGCTGTTATCCAACCTCTACCCTTGAGTTTTTAGTTTTTAGTTGTTATTTATGTGGTACTGGGGACTGAACCAAGAAGGGCTTCTACCTCTGAGCTTCATCCCCAGTTTTTTTTTTTTTTTTAACAAAATCTCCCTAAGTTACTGAGGGCCTTACTAAATTGCAGAGAATGACCTTAAACCTGCAATCCTCCTGTCTCGGCCTCCCAAGTTCTAGGATTACAGGCATGCATCATCACACTCAGCAACCCTTGAGGTACTAAGCTCTACTAGTGCTATCAGTTACCCATTCGTAGTCTATGAACCTGATTTTCCTTATTTGTAAAATTAGGATAATACTGTTTTTTCTGTAGCTCTAACACCCAGTAAAGTACACAAAGAACCATAACGGGTATTCAATAATGAAAAGTAGCTCTGATTATGGTTTTATTCACTGTATGGGTCAAACTCCGTCCTTTTGTCCTACACTAATCTCCCTGACACGTCATCTTTTCCAGTATTTCCCTACTTGAACTTTAAATCATTTGTGGTTACCCATTAGCGCCATGTGCTTTCTGGGCTTCGTGCATTTTCCTGTGCGTTTTCTCCCTGCTTTACTTGGTAAATTCTTCCTTATTTGTCCTTTTAGGTTCTTTTGGACATCATAACACTGTTCCTCAGACAGGTTAACCATCCCCCTCCTGTGTAATTTCTGTGCCATCTCTTTGCTATGGGTGTTACTATATGTGTATCACCAAATTTAAGGGTGAGTTCTCTGTCTTGTTCTTTGTATCCTAGCGCCTTGGAATATCTGAGGTAAATCCATCCTTTTGTTTTTCCTTTTGGAATGAGAAAGGAAGTGATTTTAACTTAGTTTTAAATCTATTCCCCTCCTGAGTCTAGTTCAGTACTAGTCTGAAAGTCTTCATTCACATCATAACACTCTTCTTTGCCCTCTCCCTTCACAGTCTTTCAGCCAGATGGCTGTATCTGAACATTCAACACAAACTCAAAAGCTTTTAGAAGTTAACAAAATAGGCCAGGAGCAGTGGTGCATGCCTATAATTCCAGGTCTTCAGGAGGCTGAAGCAGTAGGCTCACAAGTTCTAGGTCAGCCTGGGCAACTTAATGAGAAACCGTCTCAAAAAAAAGAAGGTCTGGGGATGTAGTTCAGCTGATGCCCTTGGTTCAATCCTCAGTACCACAAAAAGTAACAAATAAATAGGGCTGGAGATGCAGCTCAGAGGTAGAACACCCTGGGTTCAATCCTAGTATGAAGGAAGGAAAGATGGAAGGGAAGGAGGGAGGAAGAAGGGAGACAGATGTTAATGAAACAGTATCTATGTAGACTCTACAAAATGAAATACACAGGCCAAGCAAGAGGCAGAAGCAGCACAGCTGTAGCCTACTGTTCTCATTCTGAAGTGAAGGTCCATGATGACTGGTGTAGTTGCTCATGAGGATCTTGGAATGCGGAACTAAATGTGAAGTCTTTATCTTAATATGTGTCAATTAACTCAAATAGGGAGACACAGTTGGTCTTTGCCTAACTTAACTTTTACAAGTCATTTCTCTTATCGCGCCACCTTGTGGAAAAACAGTAGAAATTTTCTCAGGCTAAGGGCCACACCTGTTCAAAATACACCAACTAGAAAACAGAGTCCCAGTGTAGATAGAGCAAGAGTTCATTACCAAACCACATACAACACCAGAATGTGGGTCAAACTGAGGTGGAGTGGGGCGAGGCAGTGCACAACTAGAATCCGAATCCCAGTACTTGGGAGGCCTAGACAGGAGAATGGAAGGTTCAAAGCCAGTCTCAGCAACTGAGTGAGACCCTATTTCAAAATACAAAGTAAAAAGGACTGGAGATGTAGCTTAGAGGTAGAAGGCTTCTGCGTTCAATCCTCAGTACCAAAAAGTAAATAGAGAAAGAAAACCAGGGTGGGTGAACTGACCAATTCAGTGTGGTTGAAACAATCCCTGAGCACTTGGCACATGCCTGGCACTGCTGAGGCCAAGGTGAACGAGACAGGGTGGTGATGGTCATGCTCCAAAGAAAACCTTCCCTCCACTAAAAACCTAATGTGCCCACCCCATTTTCCTCTTACATCCCATTCACTTTCACGAACCTTATTAGTTCCAGGAATGCACCACACGTAAGCACTCTCCCATCTGGTCTTACACTCTTTACAGTGAAAGTAGCCATATTTTGGTTCCAAAAACTGAAAATAAAAGGGAGAGAGATCTCTTATTATCTGGGGGTGTCCACAGGTTTTTCCTGATTGCTTGATGTAAGGAATAGAAATTAACCTCACTTATATCTGCTTTCAGTTCTGTAATTTAGTTTCTCGTCTCTCTTCAGGATTTCTCTGGGGTTCCTGCAGCTGCTCATACTTTCCCAATGCCTTTCCTCAATGCCACCAGCACAATCTCCCAAAACAAAACCTGACTTCCTATTTCACAGACTGGCAGCTCCTTATCTCATTTCCTAACTGCAACGGTCCCCAGACTTTTGGTTTTCAGAGACTTAATAGGCTTGGTGGGAGTCCTGTTTTACCAAAAAAGAACTTGCATAACTTATAATTCATGGACAATAGGTTTTTTTCAGAACGCCCTCATCAAATAAATAGAGGAAGTGAGAGAAGACTTTGCTCTTACTGCCCCAGACATGGTGAGAGAACAGAGAGGGCTGAGGAGGACTCGAAAGAGGGAAGGGCAAGTCCACCTGAAAGCTGGCCTTCCAGAGCAGATGGGTAGTGTCTCTCTGTACCTGTTTGCTCTTCCTTTCCAGAGGAGCTGCGGCATCTTCATCCCTCAACTCCTCAGATTGCTGTAGCTCCTCCTGCCTGCCATGCTCTGATTTTGGCGTGGATGGCAGCTGTGGGCTGGCCTCTGAAGGACCTGAGAGTGCCTCGTTTTTCCCATCCTCCCCATTCTTCTGCAGCTGGATCAAGCCCTTGTGGCTGGCCACTGGTGAACAGCCTCCCCAGGCTGCGGTAGGTTCCCTGTGGCCAGTGCTGTTCCAGGCGGAGCAGCTGCGCAGGGTTCGAGGCCCCAGCGAGCACTGCACAGACTTGTCCACCCGCGGGCTCACCTGCACACCCACATCCCTGGTGTTGGCCTTGCACAGCCGCACGCTCAGGTTGGGGTTCATCTGGGCTAGAATGGCCTTAAGCTGTGCCCTTTTATAAGCGTTCACACAGTAGTCAGGGGCATTTGCCGGCACCAGCAGCCCTGGCCTGGCCAAGAAAGTAGGGGGACCCACGTTTTGCCTCCAGTCAGGCTGTTGGTGCCCCAAGAGTTCAGGCTGGCCCAAAGTCAGTGTGTTTCCATAGCCCTGGTGTAAGCCATAGGGGAGGCGGAAAAAGCGCTCCATCTGCTCACCAGGGGCGCAGGCTCAAATTCTCCCGGCCTCCCTCTGCCTTCCACCTTCTTCCGCCCCTTCTTTCTCCTGACCAAGTGGGTTCAGGTTCATCTCTGGCCTCTCCATTTATTTCAGAATCTAACAGAAGCTGCTGCCTATTACCCAAATTAAAGGAGGGAAGACCTACCTGCCTTCACAAACCCAATTGCCAATTCATTCCTAGTTGGTGTTCTCTACCCTCTTCAATTTGCCATTCCTGAACCTTTTTTTAAAGCTGTTTTTCATTTCTGACTTGTTCACACACATGCTTTAATGAGCAACTTCATTCATTTATTCCTCTAGTGGCCATTTTATAGATCCCTTGTGCACTACTGGTGGGAATGTAAATTAGTACAGCCACTATGGAAAAAAATATGGAGGTTCCTTTAAAATTTAAAATAGAACTACCTTGTGATCCAGAAATCCTACTGCTTTAGTATATGCCCAAAGCAAATTAAATCAATATCTTAGAGATATTTGTACCCAAGTTAATTGCAGAATTGTTCAAGCTATAGAAACCACCTAAGTGTCCATTGACAGATGACTAGAGAAATTGTCATACATATATACATACATATATATATATATATATATATATATATATATATATCACAAACCTTAAAAAAAAAGTAGGAGGGCAACAACATGGATGAATCTGGAGGACAATCTACTAATTGAAATAAACCAGGTAAAGCCAGGCTGACACAGGAGAATCATAGGTTTGCAGCCAGTCTCAGCTACTTAGTGTGGCCCTCTGCAATTTAGTTAGACTTTGTTTCAAAATAAGAATAAAAAATAAAGCTGGGGCTGTAGCTCAGGAGTAGAAAGCCCCTAGGTTCAATCCCCAGTCACACACACACACACAAAAAAAAAAAAAAAGAAAGAAAAAGAAAAAGAAAGAAATAAAATAAAAACCAGGCAAAAAGAAAAAATACTGCATCATCTCACTTATAACTGGAACCCAAAAAAGTCAAATGCATAGTTACCAGGGATAGGGATGTTGAAAGATGTTGGCCATAAAAAGTTGCAGTTATGTTTAATGACTAAGTCTAGATATCAAATGTACAGCATGATGATTATAGTAGATAATACTGTGTTGTATTCTGGAAATTTGCTAAGAGTAATTTTCAGGTGCTCCGACTACACATATAAAAAAAAACTATGGTCAGGCATGGTGGTGCACCATTATAATCCCAGTACTTGGGAGGCTGAGACAGGAAGATTGCAGGTTCTCAGCCAGCCTCAGTTACTTAGTGAGGCCCTCTGCAACTTAGTGAGACCCTGTTTCAAAATAAAGAATAAATTTATAATCTCAGCATTTGGGAGGCTGAGACAGGAGGATTGCAATTCGTGGACAGCCTCAGCTACTTCGTGAGACGATTTGCAACTAAATGAGACCCTGTTTCAAAATAAAGAATAAACAATTGGGCTGGGGGGTATAACTCAAAGGTAGAATGGCCCTGGGTTCCATACTCAGTGCTCCCCAAAACATAAAGAATAAAATATTGGGCTAGGGGGTGTAGCTTGAAGGTAGAATGCCCTGTGTTCAATCCACAGTACCACACACACGAAAAAAAAAGGAAAGAACCATGTAAGAAGATGGTTGTACTAATTGCATGACTTGCAGTAATCATCAACTATTTATATGTGTTTCAATACATAATATTGTATACATTATGTACAATTTTTGTAAAAAATAATTTTAAGCAAGGAGTGGAGGCCCATACTCATAATCTTAGTACTTGGGAGGCTGAGACAGGAGGATCCCAGGTCCTCACAAATTGCTGAAGCTGGTCATGAACTTGCAATGTCCCTTTCTCAGCCTCCCAAATACAGGGATTACAAGTTACAGGAGGACAGCCAGCCTCAGCAATTTGTGAGGCCCTCTGCAACTTAGTTTCCAAATAAAGACTAAAATAGGACTGGGAGTATATCTCAGAGGTAGAATGCCCCTGGCTTCCATCCCCAGTACCACAAAAAATAAAAATAAAAATGCTTTTAAATATAAAGCATATAGTGACCTGAATCCAAGTAGTAAATTATCGAGCAACTAACTGCACTATAAGAACATAGAAGGTAGATTATCTTAGATCTAATGAATGTAAAGTCTCTAGTACCAAGGGCAAAGAACATAGTTATAGAGGGGTATAATGAGAGAAAATATATGTCAAATGGTGGTGTGACATGCCAAGGGTTCTCATTAGTCTCTGCCAGTGAGACACCCCTTTCCATAAAAAGAGGAGGAAAAGTAAGTTGTTCTGATTTGTAGGGTAAATGCAGACTTCATTGCAAAGTAGTTAAATAAATATAGCCAAATGGATGTGGATTTCAGACCTGAGTCATGCTAACAAGAATTACTTGATTCAGCTTCTCTATATGACAAGATCAACCAATTTATAGAGTTAGTGTAAGATTAAATGTGTTATTGCTTGTAAACACAAAAACAGAATGCTGAACTCATAAGTGGTAAGCCGGATGTGGTAGCACACTCCTGTAGTCCCAGTACTGGGAAGCCTGAGACAGGAGGATCACAGGTTTATGGCCAGCCTCAGAAACCTAGAGAGGCCTTCCACAAATTAGTGAAGACTTGTTTGAAAAATAAAAAATAAAATAGGGATAGCCGGGCATGGTGGCACATGCTTGTAATACCTGTATTTGGGAGGCTGAGAAGGGGCCATTGCAAGTTCATGACCAGCTTCAGCAATTTTGTGAGGCCCTCTGCAACTTAGTGAGACTACTTCAAAATAAAGAATAAAAAATAGGACTGGGGGTATAGTTCCGAGGTAGAATGCCCCTGGGCTCAATCTCCAGTACCGTAACAAATACATGAAATAAAATAGGGTCAGGGGTATAGCTCAGAGGTAGTGCACCCTGGGTTCAAATCCCAGTACCACAAAATAAAAATCGGGCTAAAATATCTAAATAACCAAGTAGAGCTCAACATTTTTCTAATCCAAGGATGCCTCTGTTTATTACTTGAATACCTTCTGGAAGCAGCAAGGCCCTTGAGCAGCTCTTATCTGAATTCAGTTGAAGACTTTTTAGGCATAAAAACAAACACAAATTCAGCTTTCTACTATACCCTGAGAATTCAGTGGTGGCAGGTTACTGTCTTCCAGGTCTGTTTTGGGGGATGACAGGCACAAAACAGGATGATCTGTATCTTAATGTGAACGGTTCTATCAAAATCTGCAGAGGGGAGTACCTAATACTGTAGGAATGCTCTCAGGTGTGTTTCATAATTTTGCAAGCGAAGGCCCTTACTCGAAGCTTTTGAACAGCTGCTACCTAAGAGCAGCATGCCTGCTGAATTATCCTCCCTCTTCAAATATCTGCCCCTTCCACTACCACGCAGGCAGGGAGTCACACACAATTATAAGCCACTCTGAGTTTTCTAAAACCGGCCTACTTTAGCTAGACGCAGAGGCAGACGCCTGTAATCCCAGTACTTGGGAGGGTGAGACAAGAGGATCATAGGTTCAAGACCAGCCTCAGAACTTAGTAAAACTTGCAGCAACCTAGACTGTTTCAAAGTAAAAAGGGCTGAGAGTGTAGTTCCGAGGTAGAGTACCCGGGTTCGATACCCAAAAGGGAACACTGCTCAGAGGGCAGAATAAATGGCTTTTAAAAGTCCCACCCAGGTCGTATCCCGAGGGCGACCAAGCTGGAGCGGGAGGAAGGGGAGAGGGGACGTGAGTGGAGGGCGGCTTGTGACTCCAGAGGAGAAAGCACGCACTCCAGCTTCCCGCCAACCGGACGGTGTAACCAGGAACTCTCGTAGGCCCGCCCGAGGAGCCGCAGCAGCCGTCGCCGCGGCCTGACTTCCGGGTGGCGCGCACGTCGCGCGGCGCGTCCTGACGTCACGACGTCACGTGGCCAGGGCGCGCTTTTGGCGCGAGCGTCCGAAGCCGGGCGGCGGAGGCGGCGCTGCTGTAGCTGCTCTGTGGCTCTTGTCTGCCGCGTAGGGCGCGGCGGGAAGAAATCTGAGGGGTCCGGTTTGTGATCTGGGTGCGGGGCGCCTTTTGTCGGCCTACTCCCTCCCGGAGACGTCTGCACCGCTCGAGCGGGTCAGTGGAGTCGGGTGAAGATGGGCGTGTCTTCGGCGGTCCCCGCAGTCCCGGTGGCGGGAGAGTGCCTCCCAGGTCTCGGCGGGAGCAGCGGGCCGATGTCTCTGCCGACCTCCCTCTTCCTGCCAGAGGGGGAAAGACTTTCTCCCCTAGGAAAATTTCCGCAAAACACTTTTGAGCCCCGTCCCTTCCTTGGGACTTTCTTTCCCAACGCGAATCCGCGCCTCGGGGCCGCGCCAGCCTCTCGGATTTGCCCCCTAGCGCTCCCAGGTGTCACGATCTGAAATGTCTCCTGGGCACACCGGATCTGTCTTACACTACTAGAGCTAGATGCCAAAGATAATACTGATTGGGAATTATCAAATGGTGTTTGAACTGTTCTATGCGTAAAGTTAGGCAATGTTAAAAGGTCTGTTCTCGAGTCGCGCTAGCCACTTTTCAAATGTTTGATGCGGCGAGTTGGTTACCGGATTGGACAGCACAATTATATAATATTCCCATCTTCACTGTAAGTTCTGTGAAGAGTCACAAAAGTTGATACTAAGAGTGTATAATTTTAGGCAAGCTCGACGGCACTTCTGATTTTTATCTGAGACACTTAGCAAGGAATGCATCCGTTCGAAGTGTATTTTGGTCTCTTGCAGGCTTACCAAGCATTGGAGTATTGTGGAGAAAATGTCTATTGGATCCACAGAGAGGCCAACTTTTTTTGAAATTTTTAAGACGCGATGCAGCACAGCAGGTATTGGTGGGTTTTTATAAAACTTGATAAATTACATTGAGAAAATGTTTTCAGAAAAAAAAGTAAAGATAAATGTTTACTAAAAAGAATCCGGTACTTTCCAGTTTTCTGTATACTATGAAATGTTTGTTTGAAGCATTGATAATGACACTTTGTGGCATTGCTAGTACTCCTTACACACTAAAATGATTTAAGAAACCGGGCCTGGTGGTGTACGATTGTAATCCCAGCATTTGAGAGGCTGAGACAGAAGGATCGCGGTTTGTAGACAGCCTCAGCTACTACTTAGTGAGGCCCTGTGCAACTCAGTGAGACCCTGTTTCAAAATAAAGAATAAAAAATAGGGCTAAGGGTGTAGCTTGGAGGTAGAATGCCCCTGGGTTCCATCCCCGGAACAGCCAAAAAAAAAAAAAAAAGATTAAGAAAACCCAAAGAGCTTATCATGTTAGAAATTAAAGCTAAGGAAGGGTTTAAGACTATTAATTCACTTAATAAAAATAATCACATCCCATCTCTTACCATAAACCATTTTTATGAAAATAACTTTTCCAAAACAAAGGAGAAGTGTGGGTTGTACAATTTGGCAGTTTGCCTTAGTGTTTATTTTAATGCAAGATATCTGTAATCTTGTATTTATATGTACATATAATGCTGCAGTTGTTTTGGTAAAGGATATGAAGAATGTCCAACCTCATGTAGCCAGGTAGTTGGAAAAAGGAGAATTTTAATGGTTTTCAATTACTTGTGGGTATTTTTCTTTCTTTTCTTTTTTTTTTTTCTTCAGGTCTGAGGATGGAACCCAGGGGCATTCGACCCCCCAAGCTACATCCCCTGCCCTATTTTTTATTCTTTATTTTGAAACAGAGTCTCACTAAGTTGTGGAGAACCTCACTAAGTAGCTGAGGCTGTCCATGAGTCCCAATCCTCCCGTCTCAACCTCTCAAATGCTGGGATTATAAGCATGTGCTACTATGCCAGGCTGTATTTTTCTTTCTTATACTTTGGATAGATATTTCAGATATCTAATAGCTAATTCAAAAGATCTTTCCATGTTGTAAAATTGTTGCCATGATTACTTAGAACACTGTGGTATTCTGAATTAGATTTTGATACATTGTATTAAACATTATGAAAATAATCATATTTATATAACCCAGCATGCTTGTAATTCCAGTACCTGGGAGAATGAAACAGGAAGATCCTAGGTTTGCAGCCAGCCTCAGCAACTTGTGAGACCCTCTGCAACTTAGTGAGACACTGTTTCAAAATAAAGAGGGCTGAAGGGTGCAGCTCAGTAGAATGCCTCTGGATTCAATCCCCAGTACCACACACACACACACACACACACACACACACACAAATCAGTATCAGCACTAATCAGAAATGTCTTTTAAGATTGGGAAGTCATTGTGAGCCACTGCAGATTCTAATTTTTATTTGAAAGCTCACATTTGTCATTGGTAACAAACTCTTATTTTCCTTGCAATGACAAGCTTTCTTCCTTCATTTCTGAGAAAATGTCTAGCAAACTTACCAAGTTGGAATAATTTATTTTGTCTCTCAGTCCTTTCAAGTAAAAAGGATTTTTCATGAAAACAGCTCTTGTTTATTAGCTCACAATTCATTAGGAGTGCTTTTCCTTTCCAGACAACTGTTATACTTCAGTATGGAGAAGTGCTTTGTATATGCCCCCACCTTTTCTCAAGAAATATTAAAACTATATGCTAAAAGACTTCATAAAATTCATTTTCACTGCTTCATTGGGATTTTTTTTTTTTTTTTTGGTGGTACTCAGTGGCCAGTTTCAGCAATTTATGAGACCCTCTGCAACTTAGTGAGATCCTGTTTTAAAATAAAGAGGGTTGTGGGGGTACAGCTCAGTAGAATGCCTCTGGATTCAATCCCCAGTACCGCAAAAAAAAAAAAAAAAAAAAAAAAAATCATCAGCAGCAGCAGCAGCAGTATCAGCACTAACCAGAAACGTCTTTTAAGATTGGGAAGCGCAGAGATTACAAGTGTGCGCCACCACATCCGGCTCATTAGGACATTATTAAGTTAAAATATCTTTTTCTTAAGAAATTAAGCAGGGTGTGGTGGTGCACACTTGTAATTCCAGTACTTGGGAGGCTGAGACAGGAGGATCACGCAGATTCAAAGCTAGCCTCAGCTACTTAGTGAGACCCTGTTTCCAAATATAAAATAGGTCTGGGAGTATAACCCAGAGGTAGAAGGCCCCTGGGTTTCATCCCTAGTACCACACACACACACAAAAAAAAACACCTGGCTATGGTGGCATATGCTTGTAGTCCCAGCATTTGGGAGGCTGAGACAGGAAGATTCCTGTTTGCAGACAGCCTCACCTACTTAGTGAGGCCTTTGTAACTTAGTGAGACCTTGTTTCAAAATAAAGAATAAAAAAAATAGGGATGGGGATGTAGTTCAGAGGTAGAATGGCCCCTGCGTTCCACCCCCAGTAATGCAAAAAAAATTAAATTTTTGGTATTGGGATTGAACCCAGGGGTATTCTACCTTGCACTATACACTCTATCCCTTTTTATTTATTTATTTTGAAAATATTGAAACATGACCTCACTAACTTGCTGAGGCTGGCCTCAAACATGCAATTTTTCGTCTCAGCCTCCCAAGTACTGGGATTATAGGCATGTGCCACCATGGCCAGCTAAGTTATTTTTTCTATTCTTTACAGTAGTAAGAAATACAGTGACTACAGTACAGTTTGGTGTTACTGCCTTAAATCATGCAAATACACCAGCAGTTTTACCCACCATTATCTTTACACCATAGGTACAGAGGTCAACATCATGAAAAAGGCAAATGATGCTATAATATTGCTAACAATACTTTTGACCTACTGAGCCTCCTAAAAGAGTCTTAACTGCTGTGGTATAGGACGAATAGATCCTAAGAGAAGGGTCATAGAAGAAAAACCTCTCCCCCCCCCCCTTTTTTTTTTCTGGTGGTATTGGGGGTGGAACCCAGGAGCTTTCTATCTCTGGGATATACTCCCAAACCTATTTTATATTTTATCTGGAAACAGGGTCTCACTAAGTTGCTGAGAGCCTCACTAAGTAGCTGAGGCTAGCTTCAAACCTGTGTGGTCCTCCTGTCTCAGCCTCCCAAGTGCGGGGATTACAAGTGTGCACCACCACACCTGGCCCCCCTTCACTTTTTTTGAGAGTGTATTTCTTATATCCACAGATCTGCTGCATATACTTATGTAGTCTTCATAATTACTTGAATTATATCTGTGGAATGCATTCTTACTCTGAATGGTTTTCTAATCTGAATTCTGAATTAGCATAGAAAAATAAAAATTAAATTAAAAATAAAAAGCTAATATAGCTAAGTGCTATCTCATAATTTTAGTGAATTCATTATACTTTACTGCAGATTCCTGAGTGAACGGGTTAGTCTTGCTTAGGTAGTATGCCTTAGCAAAAGCAATCTACAATAAATTTCAAGTGTCCTTTTCTTTATTATGACCTTTACAGGGTCATGAGTTTTTCTGTGTTGTTGATTAAAACTAAGGTGGGCTTTTTAATTTTCTTAAAGATTTAGGACCAGTAAGCCTTAATTGGTTTGAAGAACTTTCTTCAGAAGCTCCACCCTATACTTCTGAACTTGCAGAAGAATCTGAATATAAAATCCACAGTTATGAACCAAACCTATTTAAAACACCACAAAGGAAACCCTCTTATCATCAATTGGCTTCAACTCCAATAATATTCAAAGAACAAGGTCAAACTCTTCCACTTTACCAATCTCCTTTAAAAGAATTGGGTAAGTATAGATTAGACTTGGGCAAATAGTATAATGTTGTGGAATGAGGGGGAAACAAATATGTGTTAAAATGTGTTCAGGCAAATATGTGTTAAAATTTTAGCTCCATTATTAACTGTGTTTTACAAATCAGTCTCTCAGGCCTCACTTTCCTTACCTGAAAAATGGACATGATAAAAATAATACCTGATAGGTTTGAATGAAAGAAATTATTTAGGTTCTTAATAAATGTTACATTTCTTCCCTCCTTTGATTAGTATATCCTGAGAACTGAGATTTGTGATTTGTCTTTCAAATTGGAAAAAAAAAACAACCCTAGGACTTGGTTAATTAAACTGAACTATTTTTTGCAGATTATAGCAGGACAGAGATTATTTCTATCAATTTGTTATAAATAACTTTTGATTCATATTATTCTTCCTGGCCTAGGTACTACATGTTTCCAAGCAGTTATCTGCTTGAGTATTACTCTGTAGTAAGGGGAACAAATGGTACACAGAAGTATAGTGTAAGGTTGAATGTGGTACATGTCAAAAGAAAAATATGAAAAAGTAGAGTAAGAAGAAGACAAGGTAAGAAGGTCAAAGAGGAGGTATTTAATTGTTCAGGTAATGAAGGCAAGTGCTTGATTTAGTACAATAGTACAAATAGTCCTGGAGAAAGGCTCTCTGACTTTATCCATATTGTTTCTTCTGCCCATAGTCTGTGTTTTCTCTGACTTATATCCTCATCTTTTGGGTCTTGGCCTACTTATCTCTGTTTTTGAGAAACACTCCCTGTCTGCCCTCACTGCTTCTAGTGAAGGAGCCATGTATAAGCAATTACAGAGTGATAAAGACTTTGAAAGAGAGAAGTTCATGTCACTAAGAACTAAGTATACATAGGGAGCAAGGGTAATAAGCAAAACTTTTCTTATATTTCATTGGATATCAAATGGTACAAATAGTATTAATTATTTGTAGAATGAATATTAATCTCATATTAGAAAGCCTAATAATCTGGCAGCAGTCTTTGAAGATACATTTTTTTTTAGTTTATTTATTTATTTATTTATTTATTTATTTATTTATTTATTTATTTTTGTGGTACTGGGGTTCTACCTCCGGGCTACACTCCCAGACCTATTTTTACATTTTTATTTGGAAACGGTCTCCTAAGCCAGCGCACGCGGCTGGCTTCGAACCTGCGCGATCCTCCTGTCTCCGCCTCCCAAGCGCGGGGATTACAAGCGTGCGCCACCACGCCCGGCTGAAGATATTTTTTTTAAAAAATGTGGTGCCTTGACCATCAGACTCTACTGGAGTGCTAATCAAAAGGGTAGATTCTAGGCCCTACTCTGAATCTTTTGAAGTAGACTCTCCGGGAATGATGTCCTTTTAAATTACCTGAGTGTTCCTTACGGAAACGGAAGACAAGGTAAGAAGGTCAGAGAGGAGGTGTATAATTGTTCAGGTAATGAAGGTAAATGCTTGATTTAGTACAATAGTCTCCTCTTATCCCCATGGTCACACTTTCTTTGGTTTTAGTTGCAATGTGATGAAGTCTTGTGTCATCCTCTCTGGGATATGAGTCATCACTTTGTCATTATAGCCACACTGTATAGGTTACCCCCTCATTAGTCAAGTAGTAGCTGTGTGTCACCAAATTGTGCTGTAGTGATGCTTGAGTTACATAGTAGCCTAGTGCAACATCATAGTACTTAGGTCATTTCTCCTTACTTCTTAATGCCATTATACCATCTCACATCATCACAAGAAAGATAATATAGTACAGTAAAATATTTTAAAGGAGAGAGACCACATTCATGTAACTTATTACAGTTATATTGTTTTATCACTGTTATATTGTTTTGTTTCACTTATTATGTTATTAATCTTTTACTATGCCTAACTTATAAATGGAACTTTATCCTAGGTGTATATGTGTAAGAAAAACATAATATATATAGGGCTTTATACTATCCAAGGTTTCAGGCATCCACTAGGGATCTTGGAATGTAACCCCAAAGATAAGAGGGAGGAGCTACTATAATAGCAGTAAAAGTAGATATAGAAGGTACAAACTATAGGATCCCATGGCAGCCTAGATATGAAGGAATCAAAGGAATAAATGATAGGATAGAGCATGACTAAGTTAAAAATGTAGTGGCACCATGCGTAGAAATTGGAAAAAAAGTAATCTTGGGAAGGATAGGTTGAAAGGATGAAATTGAATTTTGGACTGTAGTTTGAGGCAGTAATAGGATGTTAAGGTAGAGATGTTTTATAGTTTTGGGGGAATACAAAGCTGAAACTAGGGGAAAATACAAACAAGAGACAGTTACCACATCTGGTGAGAAAATTAATAATTACAGTGAGGTATAGAGTAGAGTTTTAGGGAATAGTCAACAGATGAAATATAGAAGATGACAATGAAAAAAGGCATATTGTCCATTCAACAAGTATTCAGTGCTTACCTGCGCCTAGCAGTTTACTAGGCATTAGCAATACAAACATGAATGAGATGTCTTTTACTTCCATGTAGTTGATTTTGTCAGGGAGAAAAGCATAAATATACTGTATGATAGTGCATGTACAAAGTGGTGTGTAAAGTGAATAGCCATCTGTCTAGCATGCTCAGGAAAAGCTCCATAAAAATAGTTTTTGCTGATCTATTCAATCTGTGAATCGGTGTTGTGGTTTTTTTTTCTTCAATTTTTATTTGTAGTACTGTGAATTGAACACGGGCATTCTAGCTCAGAGCCACACTTTTTGTTTTTTTATTTTGAGACAGTGTCCCACTAAGTTGCTGAGGCTGGCCTCGAATCTGCAATCTTCCTTTTTCAGCCTCTCAAGTACTGGAATTATGTGCACTACCACATACAGCAACTATTTTTAAAAGTTTTTTTTGCTGGATGTGGTGGTGCACGCTTGTAATCCCAGCATTTGGGAGGCTGAGATGGAAGGATCATGGTTTGCAGGCAGCCTCAGCTACTTAGGCCCTTTGCACCTCAGTGAGACTCTGTTTAAAAAATAAAAGAAGGGCCGGGCATGGTGGCGCACGCTTGTAATCCCCGCGCTTGGGAGGCAGAGACAGGAGGATCGTGCAGGTTCGAAGCCAGCTGCGCGCGCTGGCTTAGGAGACCCTGTTTCCAAATAAAAAGTATAAAAATAGGTCTGGGAGTGTAGCCCGGAGGTAGAAGGGCTTCCAGGAACCCCAGTACCACCAAAATATATATATAAAATAATAAAATAATAAAAAATAGGACTGGGGGTGTAGCTCAGAGGTAGAATGCCCCTGGGTTCCATCCCCAGTACCACACACAAAAAAGTATTTTTTCTCCCTAAGAGTTAGAAGTGTCTTAGGTGCCAAATTTGAAGTCAGTAGCAACCAGTAGAACTATATGAATACTTCATGCCCTGAAGAGCCAAGTATTATATACTCTATTCCATTATAGAAAAATAAGAATATTCAAAAACTGTAAATTGGATTTGATATTGATAGAGCTGCCGATAGCTTTACACCCTGTCTGAGCATTGTTTTCTTAGTGAGTAGATGTGTTCAGTATTGTGTATTGCTCTCTACAACTTACTTTCTGTATTTAGTTATAATTTATTCAGTTAGTATTACACAGTGGCCATGACATTATCAGGCATTTTGTAGTTGCTAAGGGTACAGTGATAAATAAGATATACTCTCTAAGGCAAGGAGCTTATAGCATTATGAAGAAAACAGGAGCAACAGCATACAGTAAACTCTCTGGGAGACATAGGAGTTGGCATGCACTTAATCTTGCTATGGACTATAGAAGTTTTGTGAAGAAGGTAGTTTCTAAATGGAAGCCTGAAAAAGGCTGTTTTAGGTCAAGAGGAAAAGAATGAACATCTTGTATGAAATCCTATAGGTTAAAAAGAGCATTCATTTAAGATATACAAATGGTTGGATACAACTAAAAAGTTAAATATGGTAAAATATCATTATAAAAATTAAGTCAGATTGGGCCAGGGTATAGATAGCTGAGTGATAGAGTACATGTTTAATTTGTTTAAGGCTCTGGTTTCAGTGTCTGGCACTAAAAACTATAAAAGACAAAAGAAAAAAAATCTAATCTTGAAGGCCTTGTTATTACAAAGTTTTGTTTCAGACTTTGAACTTGATCTTGAAAGGCTTTTAACAGAATAAGAGTGATATCAAATTTGATACCTGGGTAGGTTTTCAGTTAATGTCTTTTCCTTACTCTTACTGTCCATTGATATCAAAGTAATGTGTATAACTTAACAGTAGAAAATATCATGTTCTAATTTTTTTTTTTTTTTTTTTGGTGGTACTGGGGTTCCTGGAAGCCCTTCTACCTCCGGGCTACACTCCCAGACCTATTTTATATTTTTGAAACAGGGTCTCTTAAGCCAGCACAGCTGGCTTCGAACCTGCGCGATCCTCCTGTCTCCGCCTCCCAAGCGCAGGGATTACAAGCGTGCGCCACCACGCCCGGCATGTTCTAATTTTTTTTAACATTTATTCTTTCCTTCTTTCTTCCTTCTCTCTCTTTCTTTCTTTCTTTCTTTCTTTCTTTCTTTCTTTCTTTCTCTGTACTGGGGATGGAACCCAGGTGCATTCTACGTCCAAGCCGCACCCCCAACCCTATTTTTTATCTTTTATTTGAAACAGGGTCTTACTGAGTTGCAGAGGGTCTCATTAAGTAGCTAAGGCTGGCCGAGCACCTGCAGTCCTCCGGTCTCAGCCTAACAAATGCTGGGATTACAAGCATGCACCACCATGCCCGGCCTTCATGTTTTAATTTTTATCTCATTTCTGTATTATCTCACTTTTGTACATTTAAAAAATTCCTCTGGGCCAGGCATGGTGACACAGTTTTGTAATCCCAGTGAGTGCTTTAGGAGGCTGAGTCAGGAGGATCACGGGTTGGAGTACAGACTCAGTAAGTAGTAAGACTCTCAGCAATGTAGCAAGACCTTGTTTCTAAACAAAAAATAAAAGGACTGAGGATATTGCTCAGAAATAGAATGTCCCTGGCTTGTCTCCAATACTAAAAAAAAAAAAAAAAAAAAAAAAAAAAAATTCCTCTATTCTTAGAGATTGAAGCTAAATCTTAAATTGGATCACCAAAGAGTCCTTTGCATATTATACCCATAATATAATTGTTGAGTTGAGAAGACATCTTTTATTGGAGGGAACCCGATGTAGGTATTCTTCTTTCCCATACAGATGACTTTTTGTGTTAAGTACTTCCAGAAAATGAAAATTCAAAATTCAAAGCATTATGTGTCTTCATAGATTATTGTACTTTTTCAGGAAAGGATATTGCCAGTAGCGAACATAAAAGCTGTCACAGAGTGAAGGCTAAAGTGAACCAAGCAAATGATGTTACCAGTCCACCTCTAAATTCTTGTCTTAGTGAAAGGTATGGTGGGGCTATTACATTAAAATATTTAAGTATAACATTTTTCTGCATACATTTGCTTAATGGAAACATCTAATTTTTATCTAGTTTTTTGCACATTCTGACTTTCTAACAAAAATATTAATTATAAAAAGCATTAGTTCCTTGAAATATACACTATATTACTTGTGAATTTTGAATATTTGAAAGAAATATGATGCTATTATAGATTTATTTTACATGATTAAATTCAGATTGCACAGTTTCTAGCAGCTGAAATTTATGAGTATCTTATACATTCCTTTTAATGGGCATTTTAAATCTTAGTAGTTACTAAATTCTGTTTTTAAAGTAACAAAATATTAAAAATTACTATAATTTCAATAATTGATATGACTGAGAGTCTTTAAAATAGATTGTTTTATCTCTTGATATTTTTGTTATTTTTTAATAATATGAGGGATTTGTTTTGTTTTAGTCCTCTTGTTCTACGATGTACACATGTAACACCAAAAAGAGAAAAACCAGGTATGGTTAAAACAAAGCTTTTTATTTTCAAATCATAGAAGTTAATAAATGTAATTTAATAGTCACCCATGGTGGTGCACACCCATAATCCTAGTACTTGGTAGGCTGAAACAAGAGGATTGTTAAATTTGAAGCCAGCCTCAGCAACTTAGGATCTCACCAATTTAGCAAGAAATATGAAAAGTAAGAGGGCTGGGGGTGTAGCTTGGAGGTAAAATATCCCTGGATTCAATCCCTAACACCACTCACACAAAAAAATACAATTTAATAATTTTCTCTTTTATCACCTCCAGTGGTATGTGGAAGTTTATTTCATACACCAAAGCTTATAAAGGTAAATATTCTGCTTGGTTTATTTTTATAATATATTTATTGAAAATTTGACAATTGCCGGGCGTGGTGGCGCACGCTTGTAATCCCCGCGCTTGGGAGGCGGAGACAGGAGGATCGCACAGGTTCGAAGCCAGCTGTGCTGGCTTAAGAGACCCTGTTTCAAAAATATAAAATAGGTCTGGGAGTGTAGCCCGGAGGAAGGAGGGCTTCCAGGAACCCCAGTACCACCAAAAAAAAAAAAAAAAAAAGAAAATTTGACAATTATAACCTTGGCCCTGAGATTTACAGATCTGTACCAGTATACTGCCTCATATAGGCATTCAGTAAATAATTGAAAAAAGTATGAATGAAAAATATTCTTAATCCCCAGCATGTTTCTATGAACTAAACTGTTGTCTTTCTCTGTAGGGTCATACACCAAAACGTATTTCTGAAAGTCTAGGAGCTGAGGTGGATTCTGATATGTCTTGGTCAAGTTCTTTAGCTACACCACCAACCCTTAGTTCTACTGTGCTCATAGGTAATATGAAAGACTAGCAAATAAAAGAAAATGTAGATAAGACTGTCATCTCTAATGTTTCTTTTAAGAAAAAAACGTGAGAAGATATATATAAATTCCAGTAGATAATACTGTCTTTCAATAAGTGTGTTGATAATTCAGAATAATTTTTTCTATTTGGTTGTGGAGTAAATCACAAATGAAGTGGTATTCTGTAGGAGTCGAGCACTGTGTCAATCTGTAATAGCTTTATGAATGCTCATTTATCTATACATATAAGCAAATATTGGGTATAATTGTGAATATTTTGCAAATAATTTTGATATTTGGGGCATTAAGACAGCATTAAATAAACTTTGCTCCCTCTACTTAAATCTGTTCAACTGTTTGCCCATGGTACTGAATTGAGGTCTTAAATTTTAGGCTTATAATTGTACAATTAGCCAGGCGTGGTGATGCACACTTGTAATCCCAGCATTTGGGAGGCTAAGACCAGAGGATCACTGTTTGCTGCCAGTCTCAGCTACTTAGTGAGGCCCTCTGCAACTTAGTGAGACCTGGTTTCAAAATAAAGAATAAAAAATAGGACAGGAGATTTACTTCGGAGGTTGAATGCCCCTGGATTTTATCCCCAGACTTGCAGAAATAATAGCAATTGTACAACTATGTGATTATCAAAATGTTTTCTTTATCTGTCTGTTGGACTCTACTAAACTCTTCAAGTTCACCATCGTTTCTTGACACTATGTTAAGTAGTTGGTATTCAATAAATATTTAAGCAAGTAACTATATTTTTAAATATTGAACTAAGCTGGGCTGGTGGCTCACACTTGTAATCTCAGTATTTGGGAGGCTGAGACAGGAGAACAGCAGTTCACAGCCAGCCTCGGCTACTTAGTGAGGCCCTTTGAAATAGGGCTGGGGGTATAGCTCAGAGGTAGAATGCCTCTGGGTTCCATCCCTAGTACCGCAATAAATAAATATTGCTCGAGTACCCTTTAGACATTTAGTATGTTGAATAAATAACATTTATTTATAAAGTGAATTATTATAAAGTGAATGAATTAATAATTGCACTTACCAGAAACTAAAAATATTTTTTATTTTAAAGTAACTTAGAAATTTCCAGATAGCTAAATGTATTTCCGAAAGTATTCGAGTAGCTAGCTAATACCAACTTAATAACTTGAGAGGCTGTGACCATTTTTAATTTTATAAGATTAAACATAAGTTTAAAGAAATGTCTCTGAATGTGGTATGAACACAGTTTGAACACATCTAAAACACATCTCAGTTCCTAGGCAAGGCATAAAAAATAGATAATAGTGGAAAAAATAGTAAATATTTACCAACACTTATTTTTAGAAGATATTGGGTTAGATTATTATTTCTCAAATTGCAAAGCATGACGGATTAATAGTTCTGAAATTAAGTTTTAGAGTCACATACTTTTTTCTTTTTTCTTTGGTACTGGGGATTTAATACAGGGACATTCTACCTGCAAGCTATACCTCCAGCCTTTTTTTATTTTATGTTTTGAAATAGGGTCTCACTAAGTTTCTGAGGGTATTTATAAGTTGCTAAGGCTGGCCTTAAACCTGTGATCCTCCCAAGTACTGGAATTACAGGCACACACCACTGCACCCAGCTCACTCACTTGCTCACTCTTTCTTTCTTCCTTTTTTTTTTTTCTCTTTTTTATACTGGGGATTGAATCTGGGGGGCACTCTACCTCCCAGCTATACCTCCAGCCCTGTTTCACTTTTTTTTTTGAAACAGGGTCTTGCTAGGTTGATGAGAGCCTCACTACTTGCTGACACTGACCTCAAACCTGTGATCCTCCTATCTCAGCCTCCCCAAATAAGGGATTATAGGAACCAAGCCTGGCTTTATTTTTAATGAAATAAAAAGAATATAAAGATATACATAGTTACAGTTATCAAAGTTAGTGAGTGAAAATAGAGTACATCTGTAAGTTTTAGGTAAAGAATAATTTTTAGTAAATTATTCCATGGAACATAATACTGATACTCAAAAATTATTCATTGTTTTATGAGAGATCTAATGATTTATCTGGCTTCCTTACATATCATAGAGCTTTTTTAAAATAACTCTTACATATGTATGTGCATACATATATACAAATATATGTATATATGATTGTACATGTATATATGTGTGTGTGCATACACATATACATTACTGTTGTACTCAGAGCATGAGTTTATACCCGTACCAGATTTGGGGGTTGGTTTGTTTATTCCAGCAAAATAACATTTCATTTCCATTCCTCTTTAGCTGAGAGTGATTTTACATGTTGCTTATATGAAATTATAAAACTATTGTAATACTAAGAAGTATATAGCATACAGTATACCTTTAGTCTGTGTTATTGTCTAAATAAGTACCGAAGTCTCCAAGCTTTAGCTTTTAAGTCATGACCTCAGAGCTTCATCTGATTTTCTAAGTTACTATAGGGTTAGTGTTACTATAAAATCGGAATCACCAAATCATAGATTAACACTTTGTGAGTGGTATTAAGGTCATGTGTATGGCTAATTAATTATGCTTATTGACCTTTCTAATTATATACTTAGATCAATTAATTTTGTTTTAAATGTGTCACTTAAATAATATAAGTTGTTTTTGCTTTTTGACAAAAATATATAAGCTTTTGATTAATACAGGATATATAAATTGAATTTTCATTTTGCAGTCAGAGATGAGGAATCATCTGAAACTGTATTTCCTAATAATACTGCTGTAAGTAAATATATCAAAGTGATTATACTGTTGAAATTGCTTATAATTTTAGATGGTTTGATAAATTATTTGTCCTGCATTTTTGTTCTCTAAAATACAATTTAGTCAAGTGTAATGACACTCACTTGTAATCTCAGTACTTGGGAGGCTAAGACAGGAAAATTACAGGCTTGAGGCCTGCCTCAGCTACTTAGGCCCTACAACTTATTCAGTCCTTGTTTCCAAGTAAAGAATAGGGGTGGGGATGTAGCTCGGAGGTAGAATGTCCCTGGGTTCAATCCCTAGTACCATAAAAACTAAAATAAAATATAATTTATTTAAGTCTTTGAAAAAAAAAGTCTCATGTCAGGTGTGGTTGCACAATCTTGTAATCCCAGCATTCAGGAAATAAAGACTGGAGGATCGTGGTTTGTGGACAGCCTCAGCTACTTAGCAAGGCCCTTCACAACTCAGTGAGACCCTGTTTAAAAATAAAAAGAGTAAAGCTGGGCGTGGTGGCGCACACTTGTAATCCCCGCGCTTGGGAGGCAGAGACAGGAGGATCGCGCAGGTTCGAAGCCAGCCGCACTGGCTTAAGAGACCCTGTTTCCAAATAAAAATATAAAATAGGTCTGGGAGTGTAGCCCGGAGGTAGAAGGGTTTCCAGGAACCCCAGTACCACAAAAAATAAAAAATAAAATAAATAAATAAAAAGTAAAAATGGGGCTGGGAGTGTAGCTCGGAAGTACAGTGTCCCTGAGTTCCATCCCCAGTACCAGAAAAAAAAATTTTTTTTTCTAAACCTGATCCAATACATAATTTCTTTGACTTTCTACAGCTCTGTTGTCTAAGAATAATTTGTATGCATGTGTGTGTGTATTGACATAAGTTAAAAAAAAAAAACTTTTTTAGGTTTTGAAAAACTATTTTTCTAACCAGGATGAAAATCTGAGGAAAAATGATAGATTTATCCCATCTGTGACAGACATTGGAAACAAAAATCGAAGAGAAGCCAACAGTCATGGTAAATCTTTCCTTTTATTTGAACTAAATAGTTTAAATTGACATCATTGCTCTTCTTTTCTTAAAGAGAAAACATATTACATTTTCTTTCCTGACTTCTAAATGAAGTTAAAGTAATGAAGGCAAACTAACTTGATTTAAAAGACAGTATTTAGCCGGGCGTGGTAGCACACGCTTTTAATCCCAGAATTTGGGAGGCTGAGAGAGGAGAATCATGGTTCGTGGACAGCCTCAACTACTTAGGCTCTCTGTAACTTAGTGAGACCCTGTTTCAAAAAATAAAGAATAAAAATAGGGAAGGGGCTGTAGCTCAGAGATCTAATGCCCCTGGGTTCCATCCCCAGACACTCAAATAAATAAATAAATTAATTAATTAATTTAATTAAATAAAAAATAAAAGACAGTATTTAAACATCATTCTAAAATGGTACTGCTCAATATGTTGTAACACGAAAACAAAACTATTACAAAGTTTTTAGAGAAAAAAGATTTATAATTAACAAGCTATAAAGTTCTTTTTAAATCACTGGGTAAATATGATAGAATTATACCAGAAGCTACATAGTCAGGTTATTGGAAAATTGTGTTTTTATTAGTATGTGTATATGTCTATATAAATGTGCAAGATTGGATATCTGTGAGTGGGTTTAAAATCTAAAGGAAGTTATATATATATAAAAATCAGATTTTATTCTCAGTTATAGCACCACAAAATGGATTTGTAGTTTCTATATGATAGTTTGTAGACTATTAAGTTGAATATACAGTAATTTTAAAGGTGATCTTTAATTGTGTAGAGCTAACAAAAAAAAGATTATTAGGGATTGACATATGGATAAGAGGCTTTGGGTACATTGGCATCAGGTATTACCAGAAGAATATAGAAAGGGAGATTTGCCATCAAAAAGCTAGCACTCGGAATAACTCTTTAAATTCTGAGATATTTAATATATACTATTTCTGAGAAAGGCTGCGAGAATAATAATTTATATGGTATTTTATAAAATGTTAATAATGTTTTTTTTAATATTAACAGGATTTGAAAAAATGTTAAAGAATTCATTTGATAAAGTAAATAGCTGCAAAGACCACTTTGGAAATTCAGTGCCAAATGACCTAGAGGAGGAAGTACAAGAAACAGTTGCAGATATTTCTGAAGGAGATAGCTTTTCATTACATTTTTCTAAATGTAAAACAGGAAATATACAAAAAGTAAGGATGGTGAAGACTAGGAAAAAATTTTTTTATGAAACAAGAACTGATGAATTCAATGAAGAAGCTAAAAAACAAATGGAAAAAAATAATCATTCATTTGCATCTGAAATGGAACCAAATGATAATGATCCTTTAGGTTCAAATATAATAAATCAGAAGTCCTTTGGCAGTGGAAATAACACAGTCTCCAAGGAAGTTGGACCATCTTCAGGCTGTGAATGGTCCCAGCTAACCCTCTCGGATCTAAATGGAACCCAATTGGAGAAAATACCTCTACAATGTCTTTCTTCTTGTGACCAAAATAATTCAAAAAAAGACTTAATAGATATCGAGAAAGAATGTACCAACTGTATTACTTCAGAGAATTCTTTGCCCCGTGTTTCTAGTCTGCCTAAATCAGAAAAGGTACACAAGGAAACAGTGGTAGATAAGAGAGTTGAAGGACAGCATCCTGAATCTCAAGAAGACTCCATTCGTGCAGTACAGCAGGCAATACCTGGGACTTCCTCAGTAGCTTCTCCATTTCAGGGTATCAAAAAATCAATATTCAGGATCAAAGAACCATCCAAAAAAATTTTCAGTACAGTTTTCTCAGATAAAGTGACTGATCTAAACTTTAAAGAAGGAACTGAAATATCTGATAATAGGTTGAAAATACATGATATTTGCTCACAGAAAGATTCTTTATGTCCAAATTCAGTTGATAATGGAAACTGGCCAGCCACTATCACACATACTTCTGTAACTTTGAAGAATACAGGTTTGATATCTACTTTGAAAAAGAAAACAAAAAAGTTTATTTATGCTGTAAATGATGAAACAACTTGTCAAGGAAAAAAAATGCATAAAGACCAAAAATCAGAACCAACTAACCGTTCATCCCAATTTGAAGATAATGCACCACTTTCATTTAAAAGTGCTGATTCAGGTACTTTTTTTTTTTTAATAATGCATATGATTTCATGGATGTGGTAAATTATCTTATTTGAATATGTGAATTTATTCTAAAGAACATACCTCCTGCTTTCTACCCTGTAGTATTTTATATCTCGATATCTTATAGCCAATCTCAGGCAGTATCTGTATACGTTATTGTTGAAGGCTGTTGACTACCAATGTTCAAGATCATTTCATTCAAACCCTATTATGTCAGTTTGCATAGTCTATGTATAATGATCACTTTTCTGCTAATTTTTTTTGAGACAATCTCACTATGTTGCCAGACTGGACTCAAACTTTTGGGTTCAAGTGATGCTTCTATCTCAGCCTTAGTAGCTGGACCTACAGACTTGCACCACTGCACCCTACTCTGTAACTCTTGAGATAGCTTTTGATTCATAAACATTAAGGACTTGGCTAATTAGTTCCTGCTTTAATTTTTAAAGTGTTATATGCAAATTAGAGAACTTTGTAAATATGTGGTGCTATTTATATATTTTCTTTAAAATAGAAAGTTAATTGTGTAGCTAAGTTTAATGTAAACAAGACCTAAAATAACAATTTCTGTCATTGTTTCATAGTTATTAGCATTTCTCTGGGCCTCCAGAGTATGAACAGTGAAACTCATTTTTTGTATTAATAGCAGTTCACTTAGCAGTAACTAAAGTACATGAAAATGACTTTAAGCTGGGTGAGGTGGCACAAGCCTGTAATCCCAGTACTTGGGAGGCTGAGAAGGAAGATCACAAGTTTGAGACCAACCTTACCAATTTAGAAGAACCTGTTTAAAAAAAAAAAATTTAGGACTGGGTACTGTAACTCAAGAGATACAATGCCCCTGGGTTCAATCCCCGGTACCACAAAAAAATAGAATACATGTGTTTTAAAGGGAAGCACAGTGCCACACACTATAGTCCTAGCTAGCTAAGAGGCTGGGGCAAGAGGATTTGCTTGAGCCCAGTTGTTTGAGGCCACATGCACAGCATAGTGAGATCCTATCTCAAAAAGGGGGTTGAGGGGAAGGATGACTTTTTTCTCCTTATGAGAAAATGTTAATGGGCGGTATTAGCTCAGTTAATAGGATTTGTGGTATTGGAGGGCCGAGAAACCATTTAAGGTTTAGGTTAAATTTCCAGAAAAAAGTGTTTCATTCTATAAGTTTCAGACTAAAAGCTAATTAAGTAGTTAATATATAGTAGTAGTTATTGATTAAATGAAATTAAGAATTTTGAGTGTGTGTGTGTGTGTGTGTGTGTATGTATGTATGTATGTGTTACTGGGAATTGAACCCAGGGGCATTCTACTTCAGAGCTCCACAACCAGCCCTATTTTGTTTATTATTGTTATTATTGTTACTATTATTCATGGTACTGTGGATTTAACCTATTTAAATTTTATTTTGAAATAGACTTACTTAGTAATTGAGGCTGGCCACAAACCAAAGATCTTCTGTCTCAACTACCCATATGCTGGTATTATAAGTGTACACCATCACACCCAGCTAAGAATTTTGACTTAATAGAAAATTCAAAGCAGAGAGGAGATTAAGCAGAACAGTTGAACTCATTTGCCTTTGTAGTTGAAATTAGGTTATCTTTCAAGGCATTCAAAAGGACATGGTTACTTTTCTAATTCTGCCTTGGCTTAAATGTTTTCTACTACACCAATACTAACAAGAATTTTTTCCAATAAAATTAAAATTTTCTTTGGGAGCCAGGCATGGTAGCGCACACTTGTAATACCCGCATTCAGGAGGCTGAGACTGGAGGATTGCAGTTCGTGGACAGCCTCAGCTACTTAGTGAGGCCCTCTGCAACTTAGTGAGACCCTGTTTCAAAAATAATAAAAAATAGGGCAGGGGGTATAGCTCGAAGGTCGAAAATTTGAGTAGTATTTATGATATTTAGTTATTGGTTGAATTGATACATATTATCTTAAAAATATTTAAATTCTATTTTTCTTCAGACAGTATAATAACTTCAGAGAGAATTTAGGAGACTGAGACAGGAAAATAGCAGATTTGAGGCCAGCTTCAGCAATTTAGCAAGAATCTGTTTCAAAATAAATAAAATAGGGCTTGGGGTGTACCTCAGAGGTCAAATGCCCCTGGGTTCTATCCCTAGTCCCACAAAAAAATTATATATATATATATATATATGTATATATGTGTATATGTATATATATATGTATATATGTATATATATCTTTTAAATCTGACATTTAATTTTTGCTTTTCATGTGATTCTTGTTTGTTAGACACATTTTTAACTTAGTAAAAATATTTAGTGATATTATTGATAGTACTTTAATTTTATTGTGTCACTTTGTATTCTTGTGTTTAGGTTTATTGACATCTTCTGCTACGAGAAAGTGCTTACAGAATGATGCTGAAGAACCAACTGTGTCTTTAACCAACTCTTCTGGGACAATTCTGAGGAAATATTCCAATGATGAAAGTAGTTATGTTGATGTGGTAATACCTCAGGATCTAAATGATAAAGAAACAAAAATTAATAAAGAAAAACTGCAGTCATTTATTACCCCCAAAACAGATTTTCTATCATGCCTGAAGGAACAACAGTGTGAAGATGATCCAAAATGCCCCAAAGTTTCAGATATTAAAGAAAAGGTCTTTGTTGCAGCGTGCTACCCTACAGTACCACATTCAGAAGTGGCATGTAGCAGTATTCACTTTCAATCACAGAAAAGCCTTTTAGATGACCGTGATAATACTGATACTATTATGTTGACACCTAGCTCCAAGAATCCTCTATCAAACCCAGTAGAGACTTTTAGAAGAAAAGAATCAAACAAAATATCAGAGAAACTAAAATGTAAGAGTTGTAAAGTTGATACTGAGCTAACCAAAAATATTCCTGTGGATAAATGCCAAGAAATATGTGTTTTAAATGAAAAGTCTAAAAAAGCTGAGCTTTTACCATCTGAAAAATACAAAACAGAAGCATTACCTTCAGTGAAGTCTCAATTTAACCAAAGAGACCAAGAAGAAACTACCTTAATTTCCGAAATGACTGTGAACTCAAATTCTGAAGATCTTTTCCTAGACAATGAGAATAATTGTGTCTTTCAAATAACTAAGGAAATGAATCATCCCATTTTAGAAAATGCTAAGGAACTTCATGAAGCAGACCCCAGTTGTTTTAAAGAACCCATTCCCAGGAACTTCACTATGGTGGTAGGTACAGATATGGATGACAAACAAGCAGCCCAAGTGTTGATTACAGAAGGTATTGACTCATCAAATATAGTCCATGGTCTTGCAGAGAACAGAAATAGCATAAAACATCATCTGAAAATAACTTCAGATCAATATTTAAAACCAGACACCTCCTTGGATATGAAATCAGACAGAAATAACGACTATATGGACAGATGTCCAGAGCTCTTGGATTCAGTTTCACATCATAGTTTTGGAGGTGCCTTCAGAACAGCTTCCAATAAAGAAATAAAACTCTCTGAACATAACATTGAGAAAAGCAAAATGCTCTTCAAAGATATTGAAGAACAGTACCCTAAGAGTTTAGCTAGTATTGAAATTGTGAATACCTTATCATTAGATGATCAAAAGAAACTAAGCAAACCTCATATTTTTGATTCACAGTCAGTTAATTCTGTGTCTGCATATGTCCAGAATAGTACATTTGTTTCTTATTTTGTAAGTAATCTCACAGCCTCTCAGATGTTATCTTTAAAGCAAGATTTTAATTCAGACGATAACTTAACACCTAGCCAAAAGGCAGAAATCACAGAACTTTCTACTATATTAGAAGAATCAGGAAGTCAGTTTGAATTTACACAGTTCAGAAAACCAACGCACACAATAGAGAATAATAAGCTTAAAGTGCCTGGAAACCAGAAGATTGTCCTAAATACCACTTCTGAGGAAAGGAAAGATGTTGATGTTCATCTCACAATTGATGCCTCATCTGTTGGTCAGATAGATAACAGCAAGAAACTGGAAGGTGCAGTTGGAGTTAAACAAAAGTTTACTTGTTTGTTGAAAAACAACTGTAATAATTCTTTTGATAATTCAGATGAAAATGAAGTGGAGTATAGAGGCTTTTATTCTGCTCATGGCACAAAACTGAATGTTTCTAGTGAAGCTCTGCAAAAAGCTATGAAGATATTCAGTGACATTGAGAATAATAGTGAAGAGCCTTCAGCAGAAGTAGATCCAAGAAGTTTCTCAAGTAAATATCATGATTCTAGAGTCTCAACATTTAAAATAGAATATCAAAGCAATGATAAAAATTTAAATGAGAAAAGTAATGTATGCCAACTAATACTACAAAATAATACCCAAAGGACTACTCACATTTTAGTGGAAGAAAATACTGAAAATTATATGAGAAATACAGAGAATGATACTAGTGACAGTAGAAGTACTTGTAAATTAGAAGAATCTGATGGCAGCAATTCAAGTAAAAATGATACAGCTTCTGTTCATAAAGATGAAAATAACTTGCCATGTACTGATCAGGACAATAATACATATCTTAAATTGTCCACCCAGTTTGTGAAGGAGAGAAGCATACAAGTTAAAGACAATTTGTCAGATTTAACTTGTTTGGAAGTTGTGAAAGCTGAAGAAACATGTCATATTGACTCTCCAAATAAAGAACATTTAACTGAAAGTAAGATGGAGCAGAATATAAAAGATTTTGGTCATTTTGAGATATCCTTTCAAACTGCAAGTGGGAAAAATATCCAAGTTTCCAAAGAGTCATTAAGTAAAGTTGTAAATTTTTTTGATCAAATACCAGAAGAATATAATAACTTTTCAGATTCTTTCAATTCTAAGTTATATTCTTGTGTAAATAAGAACAAAATGAACATTTCAAGTCATGGGGAAATAGACATGGATAAAAACAAAATATTGGAAGAAAATATCCCAGTTATTACTGGAAGTCAATTACTAACTCCCCAACAACCAACTAATTATCAAGTAGAAAATGTCAAAGAACCTAACCTATTGGGTTTTCATACTGCTAGTGGGAAAAAAGTGAAAATTGCAAAGGAATCTTTGGACAAAGTGAGAAATCTTTTCGATGAAATAAAGCATGATATTAGTAAAGTCACTGATTTTAGTCATCAAAGGGCAGAGACCCAAAAGGACAAAGAAGACTATAAAGGGTTTGAATTAGCAAGAAAAACAACTAAGATAACAGCTGTCCCAAAGTATGAAGAAATGCAGAATTCTGTTGACAATAATGAGAAAAACTTTGTTTATAATGAGACCCAGGTGCTACCCAGCCTAAAGCATAATTTCTGTGGACAAACCAAAGATCTCAAAACAAATAAAATTTCTTTAAAAGATAAAGTACATGAAAATGTAGGAAAAGAAAAAGCAAACATTTCTACAACTTGTACAAATCAGTCTCCTCATATAGCATTTGGAGATTCGGCTTTAGCATTTTACACAGGAAATGGTAGAAAAATTTCTGTGAATCAGGCTTCACTATTTGAAGCAAAAAAATGGCTTAGAGAAGGAGAATTGGATGATCAACAAGAAAAATATACTGCCAGGGTTGTATGTAGAAAGCAATACCCTTCAAATGAAAGTAGTTCAAACATTATAATTGAAAGTGACAAAATTCATCTCTCTGAAAAGCAAGACTCCACTTACTTAAATAACAGTTGTGCATCTAACAGCTATTCGTACCATTCTGGCGTTTGTCATTCTGATGATGGTGATTCAGGCTATCTCTCAAAAAATAATATTGATTCAGGTATTGAGCCAGTCATGAAGAAAATTGAAGACCAAGAAAACACTAG
Organism: Muscardinus avellanarius; assembly: GCF_963383645.1. Classification (NCBI taxonomy): domain Eukaryota; kingdom Metazoa; phylum Chordata; class Mammalia; order Rodentia; family Gliridae; genus Muscardinus; species Muscardinus avellanarius. The sequence continues at coordinate 130,307,687 of NC_137787.1, forward strand.
TTTTTCTGAAATAGTATCTAATATAAAAGAAATAAGCACAAACCCACAAATGATAAATGAAGATATGTATGTACAGAAACTTGTGACTAACTCTTTACCATGCGAAAGTAAAAAGATAGATGTTAATGTGGCCATAGTTGATTCAAAAAAATTTGAGATAGAACCACTTGCATTCAGTACAGCCAGTGGTAAGACTGTCTGTGTTTCACATGATCTAATAAAACAAGTGAAAGAGAGATACACAGAAAACTACAATAAGATAAATCAGCAAAACGCTGAGAATATGTCAGGTACCTGCCAAAGAAAAATTGTGACAGATATTAATGAAGCATTGAATAATTCATATGATGTTCTTTTTCCTGACTTGCTAGATAATAAAGGATGTATGCATTCTCATACTGTTTTTGCTGATATTCAAAATGAAGAAATTTTACAACATAACCAAAATGTTTCTGGTTTGGAGGAAGCTTCTGAAATATCACCTTGTCATGTTAATTTGAAAGTTTCAGATGGATGTAAATTTAACATGAGGGAACGTCCCAAGTCAGTCTCTCCTACAAACACTTGTGGAATTTTTAGTACAGCAAGTGGAAAGTCTGTGCAAGTTTCAGATGTCTCATTACAAAAAGCAAGACAGGTGTTTTCTGAAGTAGATGATAATGCCAAGCAACTCTTTTCCAAAATATCATTCAAAGAACATTCAGACCAGTTCACAGTAGAAAATAATGCTATGGTACATATCCCCCAAAATGTCCGGTCACCAAAAAAAATTTTTACGTGTAATGGCAATTCATCTGCTTTCTCGGGATTTAGTACAGCAAGTGGTAAACAGGTTGCAATTTCAGAAAGTGCATTAGAAAAAGTCAAGGGGATATTAGATGAATTTGATTTAATCAGAATGGAGCCTGATCTTCAACATTTGCCTACATCTAGACAAGATATTTCAAAAATGCCTCCTTGCATCAAAAAGAGAGCCCTGGAACACACTCTTAACTCTAAAATGGAAAAAGCCTACAATAATGAATTTAAATTATCAAATAACTATAACATTGAAAGCAGTCCTTCAGAAGCTAATCACTCTATTAAAGTTCCTTCATATTTCTCTTGTAAGCAAGACAAACAACAGCTGGTATTAGGAACCCAGGTATCACCTGTTGAGAACGCTCTTTTTGGAAAAGAAACTTTACCTAAAGACATAGAAATTGGCAATACTGAAGCCTTTTCTAATGTTTCGATGCAAACAAATGAAGTTTGTTCTACTTACCTCAAAGATTCAAAAAACTATTTTGAAACAGAAGCAGTCGAGATTGCTAAAGCTTTTATGGAAGATGGTGAGCTGACAGATTGTGAACCACCAAGACGTGTTAAACGCTCTCTTTTTACATGCCAAAAAAATGAGCAAATGGTTTTGTTAAATTCAAGAACTAGAAAAAGAAGAGGACATGCTCTTGTTTCAGTTGGTAAGTGTTTTTACCTTTTGTTTTATCAATCAGTGTTCAGTCCCTAATAGTCTTCCTATGCTAGATTATTGATTGGAGTGTTCCGTTATTTTTTTCAAGTTCAGTATTATTTTTCCAGGTTTGTATGTCTAGTTTGGCAGTGTGCTTTGACTCTTGATACCTCTAAGTCTGTATACAAAGCAGTTATGTTTTCAGGGTCTCATGAAATATCCTTAGAGATGTGGGAGGGGGGTACTGGGGCTGGAACCCAGGTACATTCTACCTCTGAGCTATAGCCCCAGCCCTATTTTTTATTTTTTATTTTTAAAACAGGGTCCCACTAAGTTGCAAAAGGCCTCACTAAGTAGCCAAGGCTGTCCTGAAACCGCCTGATCCTCCTGTCTTGTCTCTCAAATACTGGGATTACAAGCGTGCACCACCATGCCTGGCTTTCTTTAGAGATTATTAACATAGTTATATTTGAAAAATTATGATTTAAAGTTTGGGTATTCTAGAAAGTTGATGTTCCTGTCTTATAACAAAGCCTGCATGACTTTCTTCATGTAGATAGTAGAGATTCATATTCTGACTTTTTATTTAAAGGTTGGTTTCTAATTAAACCACTTACTTAAATTAATTTTTTAGCTTCTCTGAGCCTCAATTTCCATATCTACAAAATGCAACTAATAACTCTCACAGGGTAATTTTAAATATAAAATAATGTACCTAAAGCACTTTAGCATTAAACCTGACAGCAGGAAAAGAGCATTCATTAGGTGTTGGCTTGCTTCCTTTTTTCTATCTAGGAAATAGTCTAAAAATAGTTACTGTTAGGAAATAGTATCTTGATATTAATACTATTGGATTATATTCTAAATTTCTCTTTTAAAATATCTAAAAAACAGTTCAGAGGTATGAGATTTTTTTGTGTACACATCCCGTAGACTTTCTTAAATGTTACCCAAGTCACATTTGGTACAGAGTTTAATTAATATATGCACATAGGAAGTCTATAATACTTACCTTAAAGTATTTGCTCTTTTAGTACAGAATTCAAAAGTGCATATACATAAAGATATTCATAATTTTATGGAAAAGTAAAGGATGATCCATTCTGTTCCATGTGTATACTGAAGTGTGTTGGGCTGCCTAGAAAAAGGTCAGACTTCTAAACATTCTCAACAGCATTTCTATTTAATTTTCCTCACTTTTACTCTTCATCAGCTTCTGATTATTTTAATAGTGTGGGTCTTTGTCAAAGAGTTAAATAATTTTATAATGGTCTAACTCTTGATGAATGCTCATGTGAACATTTTTACTTAAATTCTACAAATTCATTCCCTGTAATAAGTAAATCATCAAAAAAGCCAAATACTTGTTAACATGTATCTCAGCATGACATAGAATTACATACCTTGAGTTATGTTTCATCTTAGCTTCTACGTGCATTCTACCACTGAACAACATTCCTAGCCCAGAAATTTTAAATAGGAAGTGTTTCTATTACTAGGGGCTAAGGATGTAACTAAGTAGTAAAGCACCTTGCATGAAACTCAGGAATCAATCCCCAGAATCACCAAAAAAAAAAAAAAAGAAAGAAAGAATAAGAAAAATTCAAACACAAACCAGGCATGGTGGTACACACTTGTAACCCCAGTCCTTGGAAGGCTGAGACAGAAGGATTGAAGGTTTGAAGCTAGCTTTAACAACTTAGGCTCCCAACATCTTAGTGAGACCTTGTTTCTTTTTCTTTTCTCTTCTTTTTTTTTTTTTTTTTTTTCTTTTCAGTACTGGATATGGCACCCAGGGGCATTCTGCCTCTGAGCTACACCTGAGCCTTATTTTTTATTCTTTATTTTGAAACAGGGTCTCACTGAGTTGCAAAGGACCTCATTAAGTAGCTGAGGCTGGCTGCGAACCACAATCCTCCTGTCTTAGCCTCCCAAATGCTGGGATTACAAGTGTGTGCTACCACGCCTGACTGTGAGACCTTGTTTCTAAATAAAAAAATAAAAATATGACTGGATTGTAGTGGAAGTAGAATGCCCCTGGGTTCAATCTCCAGCACCACAAAAAAAAAAAAGAAAAGAAAAGAAAAATGCAGAAGTATTTCTAAGATTTTAATTTGGTAGTTTTAAAAATTAGTTTTCAAGCTGGGCGTGGTGGTGCACACTTGTAATCCCAGTACTTGAGAGGCTGAGACAAGAGGATCACGATTTGCAGACAGCCTCAGCTACTTAGTGAGATCTTGTTTAAAAATAAAGAATAAAAAAATAGGGCTGGGGGTGTAGCTCAGAGGTAGAATGCTCCTGGGTTCCATCTCTAGTACTGCAAAAAAATAAATAAATAAATAAAAATCTATTCTCTTAATTTATGGATCTATATAATAAATTTATCCTAACTCATATAGTCTGTTAAATAGTGGGATATTTCATTTGTTTCCTTTTGTGTGTGGTACTAGGGATTGAACCCAGGAACACTCTATCCCAGCTTTTTTTTTTTTTTTTTTTCTTTTTCTTTTTTGAGACAGGGTCTTGCTAAGTTGCAGAGGCTGGCCTCAAACTTGTGATTCTCTTACCTCAGTCTCCTGAGTTACTGGGATTACACATATTCTCCACCAGATCTAGCCAAATAATGATGTTTCTTAAATGTCCAAAAAGTATTAGAGCCAGGAATGGTGGCACACACCTGTAATCCCAGTATGTGGGGGGCTGAGACAAGAGGATCTCAGGTTAAACAACAGCCTGAGTCAGCAACCAGCAAGACCCTAAGAAACAAAATAATGTAGGGCTGGAATATAGCGTGGAGTTAGAATGCTCCCGGATTCAATCTCTAGTACCACAAAAAAACCCAGAAAGTATTAGAAATTAAATTGTTAGCAAAATATAAATTTTTCAAAGTAGAATGCTACTTAAGTTATAATATGTATTTTTTGTTTAACATAGTATAATAATACTTTTGTTTTTTAAAAATGGATTACAGGCTTATAAAAAACAAAATTGATATAATAATTTACTTTACAGACATGTTTGAACATTTTTTTTTAGGAGAGCCCCCAATCAAAAGAAGCTTGTTAAATGAATTTGACAGAATAATAGACAATCAAGAAAAATCCTTAAAGCCTTCAAAATGTACTCCAGATGGTAAAATTTGCTTTTTATTTATATCTTGTCCCCCTCTGTAGATTTATGTTAGCTTTCTCAGTTATTTTTGGTACATGTATTGGAAGAGACTTTACAGTATAATTTAGTTTAATTGAACTGTTTATATTTTGTTTTATTTGTTAAGTGGACTTTTTCATAATAGTGCCTATAATTGGAAAGTATGAAATGATTATAAAATAACCAGGATTTTGATCACTACCATTTCATAAAATTAGGCTTTCCTAAATCCATGATAACATTTATGAACATTTTGTGTGTGTGTGTGGGGGGGGGGTTACTGGGGATTGAACCCAGGGCCATTTTGCCTCTAAGCTACACCTGCAGCCCTCTTTATTTTTTTGTTTTGGAACAGGGTTTCTCTAGGTGACTGAGAGTCTACTACATTGCTAAGGATGGCCTCAAACCTACAATCCTCTGTCTTAGCCTTCCAAGTACTGGGATTATAGTTGTGTGCCACTCTGTCCAGTTTGCACTGAAAGTTTTAAAGTCTATAATTGTCTTCAAATTTTTGTGTGAATATTTATATTAACAGATGTAATAAACAAATAGAAAATAAAAATCCCCTATTATATATTTTCATTAATGGATAATGTAATTTTTTCTAGGCATAATAAATGACAGAAGATTGTTTACCCGTCATATTTCTTTAGAGCCAATTACATGTGGACCTTGGTAAGATATGTTTAATTTTTTAATTCTTTTTTTTACTTTTTATTGGTACATTGTAGTCATACATGTTAATGGAGTACAAGATGGTGGAGGTAGACATGCATACATCACCCAATTAGCCCTTACCCAATTCTCTCCCCCTCCCTCCTTTCCGTGTTTGGATTAGCAGTTGACTTTGAAATCTTGGTTAATATACATCATGAACATTAGAGAATTTCCCTCTTCCCACCTCTCATTACCTCAGTTAGGTAGACTTTTTTGCTCATCGATAATATCTCCTTTTTGGTCTAGAGTTCCTCCTATAACCCATTTTCTCCCTAGCTTCCACATATTAGGGAGAGCATTTGATTTCTTATTTTTTGTGACTGACTAATCTCACTTAGCAATAATGTAATTGTGCTTTTCTTTATGGCTGGGGAAAATTCCATTGTGTACATATCTCATAATTTTGTAATCCATTCATCTGTTGATGGACATCTTGGATGGTTCCACAGTTTGGCAACTGTGAATTGTACAGCTATGAACATAGATACACAGCATTTGTTTGATAGTTTGGTTTCTATTCTTTTGGGTAGATACCCAGAACTGGTGTGCTGGATCATATGGTAAGTTCATTCGCATTCTTCTGAGGATCTTCCATATTATTTTCAAAAGTGGTTACACTAATTTGCAGTCCCACCAACAGTGTAATAGAGTTCCCACTTCTCCACATCCTCACCAGCATTTGTTGCTGTTTGTGTTTTGAATGTTAGCCATTCTAGTTGGAGTTAAGTGAAATATCAGGGTAGTTTTGATTTGCATCTCTCTGATTGCTAATGATGTTGAGCATTTTTTCATTCATTTATTAGCCATTTGAATTTTTTCTTTCATGAAGTATCTATACTTCATACTTTTATACTTTATAGTATAAAAATGGGTTCACTTGCCCATTTTTTGATTGGGTTATTTGTTTTTTTACTGCTGAGTTTTTTGAGTTCTCTGTATATTCTAGATATTAGTTCTTTATCAGAGGAGTAGGTGGCAAAAATTTCTACCATTCTGTTGGCTCTTGGCTGATGTTCTTGATAGTTTCCTTTGCTGTACAAAAGCTCTTCAGTTTCATACAATCCCACATATTGATTTACCTTTTAGTTTGTTATGTCTTTGAGGTCTTGTTGAGAAAGTTTTTACCTGTGCCTTTGTGTTGCAGTGTTGGACCTATGCCTTCTTCAAGGAACCTCAATGTCTCTGGTTTAATTTCTAAGTCTTTGATTCATCTTGAATTGACTTGTGCAAGGTGAAAAAGTGGAATTTATTTCCATTTTTCTGCATATGGTTACCAATTTTGCCAACACCATTTGTTGAAATGGCTACCTTTTTTCCAGTGTATGTTTTTGGTCCCTTTGTCAAAAATCAATTGGCTGTAAGTGTGTGCATTTGTTTCTGAGTCTTCTATTCTGCTCCATTGGTCTATGTATCTGTTTTTGTTTTCTGTTCTTTGTTTGTTTGTTTGTTTGTTTGTTTGTTTTTGCCAGTATTATACTGTTTTTATTACAATGGCTTTGTAGTATAGTTTAAAGTCAGGTATTGTGATTCCTCCTGCGTGGTTTTTGTTGCTGAGAACTACTTTGGCTATTCTGGGTTTTTTGTTTTTCCGAATGAATTTAAAAACTGATTTTTCTATGTCTTTAAGGAATTACCTTGGTAATATAATGGGTATTGCATTGAATATGTAGATCACTTTTGGTAGTATGGCTACTTTGATGATAATCTGCCTATCCATGAACATGGAAGATCTTTCCATCTTCTAAGGTCTTCTTCAATTTCTTTTTTCAATGTTTTATAATTTTCTTTGTAGAGGTCTTTAGCCTCCTTAGTTAAGTTTATTCCTAAGTACTTTATTTTATTTTGGTGGGATATCCTGAGTAGAAGTGCTTTCTGGATTTCTTTCTCAGTGGATATATGGTTTGTCATACAGGAAAAGCTTCCAATTTTTTAAGATTGATTTTGTATCCATTGATTTTGATACCATTATGGTATCATAATGAATTTGTTGATCAGTTCTGTAAGCCTTGTTTGTTGGATCTTCTAAGTATAGTACCATGTCATCTGCAAATAGTGAAAGTTTGAGTTCCTCTTTTCCTATTTGTATTCCTTTGATTTCCTCTTCTTGCCTATTGCTCTGGATAGAGTCTCAAGTACTGTATTGAAAAACAGTGGTGATAATGGACATCCTGTCTTGTTTCAGTTTTTAGGGGGAATTCTCAAAGCTTTTCCCCATTTAATAGGATGTTGGAGCTGGGTGTGGTGGCGCACGCTTGTAATCCCAGCATTTGGGAGGCTGAGATAGGAGGATCATGGTTCAAGGACAGCCTCAGCTACCTAGTGAGGCCCTTTGCAACTCAGTGAGACCCTGTTTCAAAATAAAGAGTAAAAAATAGGGTTGAGGGTGTAGCTCAGAGGTAGAATGCCCCTGGATTCCATCCTCAGTACCGCAAAAAAAAATAAGATGTTGGCTGTAGGCCTATTGTAGATTGCCTTTATGATGTTGAGGTATGTTCCTTCTATTCTGTTTCTCTGCAATGCTTTAAGCATAAATGGATGTTGATTTTGTCAAATGCTTTTTCAGGCTCTATTGAAATGTTCATGTGATTTTTGTCTTTGGTTCTGTTTATATGATGAATTACATGGATTGATTTTCATATGTTGAACTAGCCCTGCATCCCTGGGATGAACCCTACTTGGTCATGGTTTATCATTTTCTTGATGTGATTTTGAATGCATGTTGCTAGTAATTTGTTTAGCAGTTTTGCATCCAAGTTCATGAAAGATAAAGGCCTGCAGTTTTCCTTCCTTAAATTAACTTTATTTGTTTTTTGGTATTAATGTGATATTGGCTTCATAAAATGTATTTGGGCTACCGGGCATGGTGACACATGCTTGTAATCCCAGCGCTTGGGAGGCTGAGACAGGAGGATTGCACAGGTTTGAAGCCAGCCTTAGCTCCTTAGGCCCTCAGCAACTTAGTGAGACCCTGTTTCCAAAATAAAAGTATATAGGTCTGGGAGTGTAGCCCAGAAATAGAAGGGTGTTGTGTTCCACCCTCAGTACCACACACACACACACACACACACACACACACAAAAAAAAAAAAAATAGGGCAGCAGGTATAGCTCAGAGGTCTAATGCCCCTGGGTTACATCCCCTAATTCACAAAAATAAATAAATAAATAAATAATAAAATGTATTTGGGAGAGCCCCTTTTTTCTATTTCACAAAATAGATTGAGGAATATCGGGATTAGCTCTTCTGTAAAGGTTTTGTAAAATTCACTTGGGAAGCCATTTGGTCCTGGGCTTTTCTTTGATGGTAGGCTCTTTATTGCTGTTTCAATCTCTTTGATCTTATTGGTTGGTTTAAATTTTCTATATCTTCTTGACTCCATTTAGGAAGGTTGTATTTATAAATTCCTTCAGCTTCTGTTTTTCATGGAAGATTTTTATTTCCTCATCTAATTTGAGAGTTTTGCTGGATAGGAAATTTTTGGCTGGAAGTTGTTTTCTTTCAGAGTTTGAAATATGTTACTCTAGGTCCTTCTGGCTTTCATGACTTGGTTAGGGAAGTCTGAAGTGATTCTAATTGGTTTGCCTCTGAATGTCACTTGGTCTTTTGTTTTTGTTGCTTTTACGATTTTTTTCCTTGGCTTCTACATTGGTCAGTTTGATTATTATGTGGCATGGTGAACCTTTTCTCTGATCTTGTCTAAAGGGGGTTCTATAAGTTTCCTATACCTGTGTATTGACCTCTTATTCTATGTCTGGAAATTTTTCTGGTATTACTTCTTTGAAAAGATTGTTGATCCCTTTGGTTTCACCTTCTATTCCCTCTTCTATGCAAATTATTCTTAGGTTAGCTCTTTTAAAATGGGCCCATATTTCTTCAATGTCCAATTCATGTTGTCAAATTGTGTTTTCCAAGTGATCATCTTCTAGGAGCGAGTTTCTATTCTTCATGTGGTCTGATCAATTGTTTATAGTTTGAACTGATGCCTTCACTTCAATGATTACATCCTTTTATTTCTTTCAGACTCTAAATTCTTTTCAGAAGTCCTATATTATTTATACAGTTAGATTCCTCATGTGACCTGGAGATCTCTGCAATTCTATGTTGTTATGTTTTGGGATTATGGGAGCTTATTACTTCCTTGTTATTCCTACTTCTCATGACTTCAGAAGCTTGTAACTGTTTCTTTTGGCAGATTTCTCTCAGATTCTAGGTGTCATCTGGTATATCTAAGGGCAAGTTATGTTGTATTCAACAGTGAAGGTTGAGTGAGGAGAAAAGTGAAGTTGTAAATGCAGGAATACAGTAAAGCCATAGATAGAATCAAATAGACTGAGAGTATGAGTTTGGTAAGGTAGTATATAGTAGAGATTAAAGATAGCGAATATTTAGTAGTATTTTAGTAACCAATGTAGAGTTTTTAGTATAGTGATATGAAATGGATTTAATACAAGACGAAGAGAAGAGAGAAAAAAAAAGAAAAGTGATGGAGAGAAGAGAATAGGTATAGACGAGGGAAGAAGCTTGGGAGAAGGATTGGGAATAGAGCAATCAAACAAGTGTACACACACGAACACACACACACACACACACACACACACACACACACAAAATAAAGCAACCCTACAAATACATGAATATTCAGCTGACTGGGCCTCTGCAGTCTTTTTGTCTGCAGACATCAAGTGCCACCGGCAGCTTTCCTGCTGCAAGCCTGGTTCTGAGTCTATCTCATTCTATGCAGATGGCTGGTATCAGTGGGGCTGGATCTAGTGTTAAGTGTAGATCATCCTCCATGCTTTCCACAGATGTGGAGTCTCGGTCTCTCTCTGCCTCTGTAGATGGCAGGTGGCTCTGAGTTTAAACTCAATCTAAGTGTCTCTTTTCTGCACAGCTTAGGCTGGGCTGATCTAACTTCCCCCCATTCATCAAGATTGGGTGGTCTGTGGTAATCCCAGAAATCCTACTAGTTGGATCTAGTCTTAAGTGTAGTTCTTCCCCCACACTTTCTACTGATGCAGAGCCTGAGTTTGTCCGAGCCTCTGCTATGTCCAACAGCAGACTCCATCCCCACCTTTGCCAGTTGAACTGCAAAATCTCAGACCCAGGGAGTTTATGGAGGCTGCATGAGTTCCTAGGGACGCCGTTCTGGGCGGTCTCCCACAGGGACCACGCCCTCACTTACGGTGTTAATGAGTGCTGGTCTCCATCTCGGAAGGGCATGGTAAGCTTGTCTGCCAGTGCTGCAAGTTGTAGACTCTATCCCCACCTTCGCCGGGTTGAACTGCAAAGTCTCAAACCCAGGGAGTTTATGGAGGCTGCGTGAGTCCCTGGGGCACAACGCTGGGTGTTCTCCCATGGAACCACAGCTTCACCTACTGATAGGGATTGAGTGGTGTTGCTGAGCACTGGTCTGGATCTCTGGAGGGCGGAGTGAGCTCTGCTGTCACTGCTGCAAGTTGTAGCTGGTGTTTGTGCAGGAGGAGATGATGGCTTACAATTCCAATAATCTTTAGCTTACTTCAGGTCCTTGGTTGTTTTCCTGTTTCTCTCTGGAGTTGGGTGTAGTGAGGCAAGATGGCGCCTCTGTGGTGCCCACAGCCACGAGGCAGGCAGATTTATTTTCTGCTCTCTGATTGGTCTTTTAGCCTTTTTGTCCTGACACCTTTGTTCTTTTTAAAGTTGTGTTTTCTGGCATTTGTAAGAACACTGTTTTTAAAGCAACCAAGATCGAGTGTCAGCAGGACTGGTATATGCTGCTTCCCTTGGTCACCATCTTCCTGGAACTCCCTAATTCTTAAAATTCTAATACAATATAGGAAAATGTGGTTTTTTAAAAATTATCTAAGACTAATGGTAATATCAGTCAATCTTGTATTAAGACTACATCAGTATTTTGATAGTATTTTTATAGTGGTGTTTATATTGTTATTTCATTTTTTAGTTTCATGGCAGTTTAGCAGATTAGACAAATACACCAGATCTCAATTTTACAATGTACTGAGATTGAGAAGGATTAAGAAAATATTTAAAATCAATTAACAAAAGATGGCAGATATTGAAAATATCCTTTCTAGCCGGGCGTGGTGGCACACGATTGTAATCCCCACGCTTGGGAGGCTGAGACAGGAGGATCATGCAGGTTTGAAGCCAGCCTCAGCTGGCTTAAGAGACCCTGTCTCCAAATAAAATATAAAATAGGTCTGAGAGTATAGCCCAGAGGTAGAGGGCCCCTGGGTTCCATCCCCAGTACCACAAAAAAAAAAAAAAAAATCCTTTCATCTCTCCTTCCACTCTAAACCCCACTAAAATTGCCAAGAAAATTTTCTTAACATGATTCCCAAGGACACTGGTTAAAAGAAACAAAAATTTGGAAGCCAAAAACATGAATGACTTATCAATCCTACAAAAGCTAAAACCTGACATCAGAGCAAGTAGGGAACCTACCCGTTCCCCTGAAGAATTTGAGGAAAGCTCAAAGTGGCAGCAACATGTACTTCTCATGCTAAGGCAGAAAATAGGAGCTGGGCATGGTGGCACACCCCTGTAATCCCAGTACTTGAGAGGCCAAGACAGTAGGATCACAGGTTCCAGACCAGACTCAGCATCATTGAGAAATTCTCAGCAACCTAGTGAGACCCTGTTTCAGAAAGGCTGGGAATGTAGCTCAAATATAGAATATTTGTGAATTCAGTCACCAGTATGAAAGAAGGGCAGGTATTTATCACTCTGCCTCAGAAAACCCAAAGCTTATTTTATTTATTTATTTATTTATTTATTTATTTATTTGTGTGGTGCTGGGGGTGGAACCCAGAGGCTTTTCTACCTCCGGGCTATACTCCCAGACCTATTTTATACTTTATTTGGAAAAAGGGTCTCACTAAGTTGCTGAGAGCCTCACTCAGTAGCCGAGGCTGGCTTTGAACCTGTGCAATCCTCCTGTCCCAGCCTACCAAGGGCTATGATTACAGGCAGGCGCCACCATGCCTAGCAACCCAGTTATTTTATGGAGCAGATGAATTGGAATTCTAATTTAGAGAGGGTTGAGGCAAAGAGAGACTGACTATATACAGTTGAGGAAAGGGTACTAGAAACAGAAATTAACTAAAATTCTGTATATCCAACAGTGAGGCTCCTAGCTTTCCCACATTTGGCTCCCAAATGCTGGCAGTAGACTAGAAGATTTGTGGGAATGTGGGGGAGGACATTACCATCCCAATAAAAAAGATCTGAAAATAGTGCAAATTAAGAGTACTCAAATGAAACGGCTTAGGCAATCATCATGGTGAAGGCAACAATTGACAACCCCTGTCAGGACATGGGACTCAGTCAGCTATTTAGTGCTTCTCTTTAAAATGAGAACAGAAATAATGAAGGGTTATTGGGAATATGATGACACCAGTAAATTAACTCAGTAGAAGGAGCAGATGATAAAAGAAAAGTACCCAGAATGTAGGTCAAAAAAAAGAAAAAAGGATCAAAAAAGGTTTGGGAAAATATCTAGGAAGTCCTTTGGGTCTAGCATCTGAAAGTAGAGCTTATGAAAGAAGGAACAAAGAGAAAGAAATTTGTTAATGAATTTAAGATAGATATAGTACTGAAGACATGCATTTTCTTGACTTAAAAGGCCTATTTGGAAGCTGGGCGTGGTGGCGCACGCTTGTAATCCCCGTGCTTTGGAGGCAGAGGCAGGAGGATCGTGCAGGTTCGAAGCCAGCCACACTGGCTTAAGAGACCCTATTTCCAAAATTTAAAAAAAAAAAAAGTATAAAATAGGTCTGTAGCCCAGAGGTAGAAGGGCTTCCAGGAACCCCAGTACCACACACACACAAAAAAAAGGACTATTGGATGAGCACATAAATAAATAGTACCCATATTAAGGTATAGTCTTGTGAAACTTTAGAACAGTAGGGGTAAAGAATTACCTTAAGTTTTTCAAAAGGGAAAAAAAAATCAGGCTTCAAAAAAGTTTCAAGAGTCATCATAGTGGCCAGTTATAGTGGCACACACCTGTAATCCCTTTACTTGGCAGACTGAGACAGAAGGATCACAGGTTCAAAGATAGCTTCAGCAACTTAGCAAGACTCTCAGAAACTTGGCAAGATCCTATTTCAACAAAAAAATAAAATAGGGCTAGGAGTGCTCAAAAGCAGAATACCCATGTTTGATCCCCAGTAAAAAGAGCCATAGTAGTATGAATTCTTTTATCATCAATGATAGAAGATTATAGATTTTATAATGTATAAGAAAATGCCTTCAAAATTCTGAGAGAAAATTATTTTCACCCTAGAATCCTATCACTGACCAAAATACCAGTTGAAGAGTGAAGGTAGACAGGCTGGGGGAAGTGCTAGTATATGTGAGGCCCTGGATTTGATCCTTAGCACTGCATAAAACAAATGTGTTAAGGATGGACTTTTCAAGTACAAAATAGCAAAAGATTTATCCTCCATGCACTTTCCCAGGAAACTACCCAAAACAAGTGCATAAATGAGAAGAAAGATGTAGAGTTCAGTGTAGAGGCAGGAATCTCACAGGATGGTATTAAAGGGAGATCCCAGAATCACAGAAGAGATGCTAAGCCTAGAGAAGCAGTCGGGCTACTTTGGAGCAAAATAATACAGAGGGCCTCAGAAAAGTTTGCCTACATGGTAAAAGTAAAGCAGTACTTAAGTGACTTTTGTTTTTGAGATGGGGTCTCACTAAATTACCCAGGCTGGCCTTAAACTAAGGATATATCTTCCTGCTTTAACCTTTCAAGTAGCTGGGATCATAAGAGTATGCAAGCATGCCAAGCTAAAAAATACATTTTTTCTTTTCTGTTTGTGGTGCTAGGGATCAAACTCAGGGCCCCATATATACTAGCATGGATTCAACCACTGCAGTATTTCCTACGTCTGTGTAATTTGATGTTTAAGAACCTTCTTGGCCATGCTTGTCATCCCAGTACTTGGGAGGCTGAGACCGAAGGATTGCAGGTTTGGGGTCAGCTTCAGCTAGTGAAGTCCTCTGCAACTTAGTGAGACCTTATTTCATAATAAAGAATAAAATATAAGGTTGAGGCTGTACACCTTGAAGGTAGAATGCCCCTAGGTTCAATCACCAGTACCGCAAAAAAAAAAAAAAAAAGAAAGAACCTTCTTGGAAGGGTGGGTGCAGTGAAGCACACTATAATCCTATTTCTTGGGAGTCTAAAATAGGAAGACCGCAGGTTTGAGGCTAGTCTCAGCAATAGCGAGGCCCTAGTTCAAGAAATTTAAAAAAGCTGAGAGCTTAGCCCAGGGCAGAATGCCCCTAGGTTTGAATTCCAGTAAAAAATTTATAATACATGTATTTGAAAGAGTAGTTCTCTGATTTCTGATTTCAGTTCCTTTGGAAAGATACCCAGGAGTGATATAGCTGTATTATATGGTAGATTCATTCCCAGTTTTCTGAGGAATTGCCACACTGGTCACCATAACAGTTGAACTAATTTGCAATCCCAACAACAATGTAGAAAAGTTTCATTTTCCCCACATTTTTGCCAACATTTGTTTTTTGACTTCTTGATGATTGCCATTTTGATTGGGGCGAGAATCTCAGTAGTTTTGATTTGTATCTCCCTGATTGCTAATGATGTTAAGCATTTTTTTCATGTATTATATGCATATCCATATTTATAGCAGCACAACTAACAATAGCCAAATTATGGAACCAACCTAGGTATCCATTAACAGATGAATGGATTACAAAATTATGGGAAATACACACAATGGGAATTCTACTTGGCAATAAAGAAATTATGTCATTTGCAGGAAAATGGAAGGACCTAGAGAACATTATATTAAGTGAGATTAGCCAGTCACAGAAAGTGAATGATCATATATTTTCTCTAATAAGCAGAAGCTAGGGAGTAATTGGAATACCAGAGGGACTCCAGAGGAGAAATCTCAGTGGAGCCAGGGAGATGGTCTGGGAGAAGCGGAGGGGAAATGAGGATCAATGAAGGAAATACTACCATTGGCTTTTTTTACATATGTGAAAATACCAGTGTCAGTCTTAGTACCTTGTACAGGGAAGGGGGAACAGGAAGGGGATGGGGGGGGGCAACAAGCACTGTGTGCATGTATGCCACTGTCAATATGATTTACATTAGGATATGAAGCTATAATGCACCAATAAAAGTATATTTTAAAAAAGAGTAAGGCTCCTGAGGAGACTGAGGTACTAGATGGGGTCAGGAGTTATGGTGAAGGTCGAAGCCATAGAGGATAGGCAGGCAGTCCTCTGGTAAAGAGGTAAGAAAGGAGTACTGTGGTGGAACCTGAGCGAACACGCTGAGAAGGTCCTTCCTTCACAGGCTCTCTTCTCTCCTATGATGCAGGTTGTAAAATCAAAGTCTGGGAATAAGTGTGAGAAATAATCGTAACCATGAAAAACATGGCACTGCTTTGGAAAGGCAGCCATGATGAACCCAAAACGGTTAGCAGAAGAGAACTGCTGTGTAGTACTTGAGGGTCTGCACAAATGGCATATTCAAAAATATTTGTATGTGCACACTTATGGCAAAATAACCAGGCTCAAATCTTCTCTCCCCAATGTAGCACAACTAAGGAACAGCAAGAAATCCAGAATCCAAACTTTACTGAATCTGGTCAAGAATTTCTGTCTAAATCTCATCTTAAGGAGCACCTGACTTTGGAAAACTCTTCAGACCGTGTCCCAGTTTCAGTACAGCCATTTTATAAACTCCCTGCTACAAGAGATAAACAAATGATATGCACAATAAGCACAGGCAAATCGACCAAAGTTTTCGTCCCACCTTTCAAAACTAAATCACATTTTCGTGGAGATGAGCAATGTGTTAGCAAGTCTGTTAATTTGGAGGAAAACAAACAAAAACAAAAAGCCATGGATGAACATGGCCAAGATGATAGTGAAAATAATATCCATGACAGTGAGAGGCAGCATTCCAGCAGAAAGAGCTCCAGTCCGCCAGCAGCAGCTGTTGTTCTCACAAGCTGTGAGGAAGAGCCTTCAGGTACTGTGAGACAAGTCTGTGATCCATTTTTGCCTTTTGATTAGATATTTCTTTTTATTTTATTACATTGCGTCCTGAAGGATCTCCTCATTTTGTAGGGATTGATAATTTCAGAACCTATTTGTGTGTGTGTGTGGTCCTGGGGATTGAACTCGGGAGTGTTTTGCCTCTGAGCTACACCCCTAGCCCCTATTTCTCTATTTTATTTTTATTTTTTTTTTTGTGTGTGTGTGTGTGTGTGTGTGTGTGTGTGTGTGTGTGTGTGTGTGTGTGTTACTGGGAATGGAACCTAGGGGCCTTCTACCTCTAGGCTACACTCCCAGACCTATTTTATTTTATTTTTATTTTTTTCTCTTTTTGGTGGTACTGAGGGTGGAACCCAGAGGCTTTCTACCTCCAGGCTATACTCCCAGATCTATTTTAAACTTTATTTCAAAACAGGGTCTCACTAAGGTGCTGAGAGCCTCACTAAGTAGCTGAGGCTGGCTTCGAACCTGTGCGATCCTCCTGTCTCATCCTCCCAAGCACAGGGATTACAAGCATGCACCACCACACCCGGCTCCCAGACCTATTTTATATTTTATCTGGAAATAACAGGGTCTCACTAAGTTGCTAAGAGCCCCACTAAGTAGCTGAGGCTGGCTTCAAACCTGCACGATCCTCCTGTCACAGCCTCCCAAATGCTAAGATTACAAGCATGCGCCACCATGCCCAACTTTCCTATTTTATTTTTGAAACAGGGTCTCACTAAGTTGCTGAGGCTGGCTTATGATTTTCCTGTTTCAGCCTCCCAAGTACTGGGATTACAGGCATGTGCCACCACACCTGGCTTCAGAACCTTTCTATAAATCCAGAGATTAGGTTTAAATTCTTTTTTCTTTTTTCTTTTTTGGTATTGAGGATTGAACTCTGGGGCATTATACCCACACCCCATTTTGTGTGTGTGGTACTGGGGATTGAATCCAGAGACATTCTATCTCTGAGGTACACCCCCAGCCCTATTATTTTTTTGGAACAGGGTTTCACTAGGCTGCTGAGAGTCTCACTACTTACTGAGGCTATCCTCAAACCTGTGATACTCTTATCTCAGTCTCCTAAGTACTGGGATTACAGGGGTATGCCACCATGCCTGGCAACAACCCTTTTTTGAGACAGTATCTTGTTAGGCTGTTCTTAAACTTGTAATACTCCTTCTTCAGCTGCCCAAGTACTGTGATTATAGGTGTATGCCACAGTGCCTGGCTTAGGTTTGAATGATTCCAACGTGTGTGTGTTTTGTTTTGTTTTTTCAAAGATAACTGCTTGTCAACTCTTGTTAAAAAAAAAAAAAATCCGACATATAATTTCAGACTGCTATTAATGGAATGTATTCTGTGTGTGTGTGTGTGTGTGTGTGTAGCTAGGGATTGAACCCAGGGGCATTATACCCCCAGCCAAATTTTTTATTTTTATTTTTTTTAAATGGTCTCACTAAATTGCAGAGTCTCACTAAGTAGCTAAGGCTGGCCATGAACCTGGATCCTCTTGTCTCAGCCTCCCACATATTGGGATTACAGGACTGCAGCACCACACCCAGCTAATGGAGTATCTAATTTTCTTCCAAAATTGAGTAAAAGCAAATTCCAAATTGAATATAATTTTATATTCAATTATACAATTTTACAAGTAAAAAAAAATTTTAGTAGAAATTTTTTTAATCCCTGAAGATTTGAAAGTGATAGAGGCTCCTTTTTTCTCTGCATGTAAAATTAGAGTAAAATGATATGTGTACTTTTATAAAGCCAGAGTTACACATTATAAATTTACATCCATTTTATTTTTTGTTAATAATCTTTAACAGATTTAATTGTAAGCCTCCAGACTGCCAGAGATTCACAGGATATGCGAATTACAAAGAAACAAAGGCAGCGCATCTTGCCACAGCCAGGTAGTCTCTATCTGGCAAAAACCTCCACTTTGCCCCGAATCTCTTTGAAAGAAGCAGTAGGAGGCCAAATTCCCTCCATGTATTCTCCTAAGCAGGTACGCTTTTGTCTACAATATATTAATAACTTTTAGAACAACTTCTATTTTTTTTTTTTTCTGGTACCAGGGATGGAACCCAGGGCCATTCTACCTCCGAGCTATGCCCCCAACCCTATTTTTTTATTCTTTTTATTTTGAAACAGGGTGTCACTGAGTTGCAAAGGGCCTAAGTAGCTGAGGCTGTCCTCGAACTGCGATTCTCCTGTCTCAGCCTCCCAAATGCTGGGATTACAAGTGTGCACCACCACACCCAGCTTTATATTAATAGCTTTTATAGCAAAGGGTAACTATTTTATTAATGACTATCTGCAAATGGTTTGAAGAAATTAACAAATTCCTGCCAAAATAGATGAATAAAACCCTCCTGCTTCCTAATCAACCTGTGGCAGCCTCCCTCTCTGCCCCGCCTGCTTCATCCTTTCACTGTGATTTGTGCTCCAAATTGCTGGTTTTCCTTCTCCTTCAGATCTGATTTGTTTTGTAACTACGTTTTCTTTTTTTTCTTTCCTTTTTTTTTTTTTTTTTTTTTTTTTTTTTTTTTTTTTTAGGTAGCTCTGGGAATGGAACTCAGGGGCATTCAACTTCCAAGCTACACCCCCTGCCCTTTTTATTCTTTATTTTTAAACAGAGTCTCACTAAGTTGTGGAGGGCCTCACTTAAGTAGCTAAGGCTGTCCTCGAACCGCAATCCTCCGGTCTCAACCTCCTGAACGCTGGGATTACAAGCGTGCGCCACCACACCCGACTGTAACTAAATTTTCTTAACTAAGCATTAAACTAGTCACCTTGATTTTTAAGTGTGAATAACTGGTAGTTGTGAACCTTGTAAAAGCTATATTACTGAGATTTTTTTCTTTCTGATACTGAGAGTTTAGCCTAGGGGCATTCTACCTCCAAGCTATACCCCCAGCCCTTAATTTTTATTTTGAAACAGGGTCTTGCTAAATTTCTGAGGGCCTCACTAAGTTGCCAAGGCTGACCTCAAACCTATGAACCTCCTGTTTCAACCTCCCAAGTACTGGGATTATAGGTGTGCGCTGCTACACCCAGCTTGTTTACATTTAACAAGAGGATTCTGGATAAGCCACCCTTATCTGGGTAGAAGTGTTTGCAATGGAGAGGTGGAGATATCCTTGGCTAACATTTATTGAGACTTTTCTATGTATTAGGCACTTTTAGCATTTTACATGCATCAATTGTGTCTTTCTTAGTCCTCACAACAACCCTACAAAAAAAGCAACATTATTTTGTTATCATTTTGCAAATGAGAAAACTGAAGCATAGAGGGTTAGGTTAACTGCCCTCGTGTAGCCAGTAAGTGGAAGAGCCACTGTTCCAAAGCAAGGGTCTGACTCCAGAGTCAGCACTGCACAGAGGAAAAGGCACATTGGGTTAGGCACACTGGGGTAAAAGGAATCACCCCAAAAGTAGGCCAGGCCTGTGTAAAATACTTGTACTTTTCTCTCTTTTCTCACTTCTAAACTTTTGAACTTAAGAGATTTCATAAATTTTTTATCCCCACAGTGCCTTCCTGTGGCATATTTAGCAGGAGACATAAATATGGGGGGAGTGCAATAGACTTTTAAATATATATATCATTTATACAACATTAACATTTTTGCTTTCAGTAAAGAAGCTTTTGTTTTTGTCTTTTTGGGGGAAATGTATATGGTGCTAAGGATCGAACCCAGGGCCTTGTGCATGCTAAGCACATACTCTGCCACTGCACTGTACTTCCAGTCCAGATAAGTATCTTTATAGCGAATAGTTTGGGGGTTATTTATTTTGTGGTGCTGGGCATTGAACCCAGGGACATGTTTATCTCCAAGCTACATCCCCAGCCCTATTTTTTATTCTTTATTTTGAAGCAGGGTCTCACTAAGCTCTAGAGGACCTCACTAGCTGAGGCTGGCTGAGAACCTGCGATCCTCCTGTCTCAGCCTCCTAAGTACCGGGATTATAAGCGTGCACCACCACGCCCAGCTTAGTTTAGAATTTAAAAGAAAAGTTTGCCGGGCGTGGCGCACGCTTGTAATCCCCGCGCTTGGGAGGCGGAGACAGGAGGATCGCGCAGGTTCGAAGCCAGCCTGGCGTAAGAGACCCTGTTTCAAAAAAATATAAAAATAGGTCTGGGAGTGTAGCCCGGAGGTAGAAGGGCTTCCAGGAACCCCAGTACCACCAAAAAAAAAAAAAAAAAAAAAGAAAGAATTTAAAAGAAAAGTTCTTGGTAAATGCAGCTTGGGTTTGTCATTATTGTTTTTATTCTAGAAAATGTTTATATTGTTTGGCTGGTGCTTATTCTTTATTATATTTTCTTGTTTATTTTGTGCAGCTCTATGCATCTGGTGTTTCTAAACATTGCATAAAAATTAACAGCAAAAATGCAGAGTCTTTTCAGTTCCACACTCAGGATTATTTTAGTAAGGAAGATTTATGGGCTGGAAAGGGAATACAGCTGGCTGATGGAGGATGGCTTATACCTGCCAATGATGGGAATGCTGGAAAAGAAGAATTTTACAGGTAGCGTGCAGAACGAGACTGCGCCTTTATATACTCTGTCATCTCACCCTTCCTCACATTTGCCTTTGTCTTATCTTTCCTTCTGTCTCTTGAACTAAAGAGTTGGCTAAAAATCAAATTTTTGTACATTGAATCATTTTAAGTGCATTGTGGTTCAGTAGGCATTTGGTTAAAAATCCTTTCAACAGCAAATATAGTTTATCCTAAAATTTAATGAACTGGGTTTTTTTTAATTGACTATTTTCCTTATGTGTTTAAAAAAAGAAAAACTGATAAGAAAAGTTAAAGGGGTTTTTTGGGGTTTTTTTGTTTGTTTTTTGTTTTTTTTAGTGCTAAGGATTGAACTCAGGGCCTTTCTACCTCTGAGCTACACCACCAGCCTTTTTTTATTTTATTTTTAAATTTTGAAACAGGGTCTCACTAGGTTACTGAGGGCTTTGCTGTTGCTGAGCCTGGCCTCAAACCTGGGATCCTTCTGTCTCAACCTCCCAAATACTGAGATTATAGGTGGGCACCATCATGCCTGGCTGAAAAGTTAATTTGCCCTTATAGGAGGACCTCCACACATACACACACATTTATGTCATATTCTCTTTTGTTGTATATTATAATAAATAAAAATTTAAATGCTAAAAATTAAGGAAATGTTTAAATACCAGTACTACTAAATAACTAGAGTATCTTAGGGCTTTAAAACATCAGTAATTTAGGAACTGTATAATCATTTTTTTCTGTGTTTGTGACCCTGGGGATTGAACACCCCAAGCCATACTTTATTTTTATTTGGAAACAGGGTCTTCCTGGGTTCATGATAGTCTTACTACTTGTTGAGGCTGTCCTCGAATTCGCTATTCTGTCTCAGCCTCCCAAGTTCTGGTATTACAAGTGTGTGCCACCATACCTGGCTATAACCGCTGCTCTTTTTTTTTTTTTTTTTTTTTTTTTTTTAACCTAGGGACATTTTACCTCTGAGCTATCTCCCCAGCCATATTTTTTATTCTTTATTTTGAAATAGGGTCTCACTAAGTTGCGGATGGCCTCACTAAGTAGCTAAGGCTGGCTGTGAACCCTCAATTCTCCTATTTCAGCCTCCCAAGTACTGGGATTACAAGCATGTACCACCACAACCAGCTGTAGCCACTTCTGATTCTAATGTTTATACAAACATAACTTTAATTTTTTTTTGCGATCAGGATGCCTTCAGCACCCTTTTTTTTAGTTATTATTATTTTAAGCTGGGAGTGGTGACGCACACTTGTAATCCCAGCATTCAGGAGGCTGAGACAGGTGGATCACAGTTTATGGACAGCCTCAGCTATTTAGTGAGGCCCTTTGCAACTCAGTGAGACCCTATTTCAAAACAAAGAATAAAAAAGAGGTCTGGGGTATAGCTCAGAGGTACAATGCACCTAGGTTCCATCCCCCAGCCCTCTTTTTTTATTCTTTATTTTGAAACAGGGTCTCACTGAGTTGCAAAGGGCCTCACTAAATAGCTGAGGCTGTCCATTAACCGTGATCCTCCTGTCTCAACCACCTGAATGCTGGAATTACAAGTGTGTGCCACCATGCCTGGCTCCAGCACCCTTTTTAAAAATCTCTACATCTTTCTAAAATTAATAGTTTAGGAACAAAGCAAAACTTTTTTTCTGACGATTTTTTAACTTTTGGGGAGTATTTTGAAATAAAAATCCTATTACATCTCACATGTGTCTTAAGTAACATCTGTTATGAACTCTAGTAGGAAAGGTATAGTAAAGCAATTCTGTTATTTTTTTCTAAACAGACTGCATAATGTGCAGTGAGTGGTTACCTTGTAGTCAGGAGGCCAGGGTTCATGAAGTTCTGTTGGAGTGCTTATGAATTGTCTTTCAGTCATTCATTGAATGTTTTTTGAGCATTGACTACTACTATTCTAGGCACATAGCGTAACAAAGCAAAACAAAAAATTCCTCCCCTGATGAGCCTTATGTTCTATTGGGGTTGGAAGGCACAGAAAAAAATTAAAATATAGAAAGGCATATTTTTAGAAGCTGATAAGTACTTTGAAAATAGATAGAAAGGTAGTCAAGGAAGAGCTACAGTTTGTAAATAGAGTAAGTCGGGAAGGCTTTGCTAAGTCAGTGACTTTTAATTAATGGCCTGGAAGGTAGCAGAAGGAGTAAGCATAGGACTGTCAGGGGAAGTGTTGCGGGCTCTCAGTGGGGAATATGCTTTTGAGGTATTTGAAGAACAAGAAGTGGGTTAGTGTAGCTGGAATGGAGTGGGGAGGAGAGTCGCTATGGGCCAGGTAGAAAAGGAGGACCTCAGACTGTCACGAGTACATTGGGTTTTATTCTTTAACTAGCAGTTTTTACTCTCAGTAACAAGGTTTAAAGCAGAGGGTGATGTAATCTGACTGACTTTTGGAGAAACAACTGGCTACTTGGGATTGCCCTGTGAGTATGGGCAAGTATGGGAGCTGAGAGAGAATGCAGGAAGCCAGTGCAGTAATCCAGCTGCAAGTTGTTTGCTGGGACCAGGGAGGTAGCAGTTGGTGAGAAAGATTTGGGATCTGGGTGTATCTCAAAGGTGGCACCATTGGGTTTTGCACGAGGATGGGTGTGGAGTACAAGAGGAGGAAGAGTGGCTCTAAAGAACCTAGCCTCAGGAGCTGGAAGGTAAAGTTACTGTTAACCCTACCAGAATTGAGAAGAACAAGGTGAAAGGGAAGTTCAGAGTTCAGCTTTGAATATTTGAAGTATGAGATATGATATAAACATCCAGGTGGAGATGGTATGTCTGCAGTAGGATATGCAAATCTGGAGTTCACAGATGTAGTATATGCCAAAGAAATTTGTTCGAGAGTTGTTAGTATATAGATGGAACTTAATGCCATGAAAAAGAGACAGGAACAGAGTGACCAGTTAGCAGTGAATGCAGAAGAGTACAGTGTGCTGCCTGCCAGGGGAAGGTGGCATTTCAAGGATTAGAGAATGGCCAGCTGAGATAGTCGCTGCTGGTAGGTCACGTCAGATCAGGTCTGAGAATTGGCTGCTGCATTTAGCACAGTACAGAGGGCATTTCTAACCTTAATAAGAATTGCTGTACTAAAACTAAATACTTACCTCAACTCATACTAACCTTTAAAAAATGCAGTTTAAAGGGCAATTTCAGAAGAGGATCAGGAATGCCAGAGAAAAGGCAGAGGAATAGAATCAAAGAGTGTTAGTTTAGGCTTGTGTGTTTTAAGGCAGAAAAAAAAAGACTTTTTATGTTGATATTATAGGCAAGTAGAGAAGGAAAACATTAATGATGCATGTTGGTGCGTGTGTTTGCCATCAGAAAGCTAAAATTCAAGTTAATCATCTTGCATAAAGAGAAGAGGTTTGCTCACAGGCTCAGTTCTAGAGGTTCTAGTCCAGGACTGGCTGGCCCCATTGCTTTAGAGCCTGTGGCAAGGAAGCACATGAC
The DNA here is from genome assembly GCF_963383645.1 of Muscardinus avellanarius. Classification (NCBI taxonomy): domain Eukaryota; kingdom Metazoa; phylum Chordata; class Mammalia; order Rodentia; family Gliridae; genus Muscardinus; species Muscardinus avellanarius. Next base: position 130,332,015 of record NC_137787.1, read on the forward strand.
AAAGCAGAATTGCACTTCAGACTGCCAGGATGCAAGGGAGGAAGAGAAAGGGGCCAGGGTCTGGCTCCCCTTCAAGGACATGCCCCCAAGGACCCGAAAACCTCCTGGTAAGGAATTAAGTTTCAACATGAATTTTTGGAGGAGCAGGAAAAGGGTCAGTACCTGGAGGAGGAAGTAGAATCCAAAGGTGTCAGTTTGGGCTTCTTTTTGTATTTGAAGGTAGCAGAAGAAACCTTTTCTTAGCTGCGGTATACCACCCAGTACAGAGGAGGACCCTAGTGCTGCAGGAGAGGAGGCATTTCCTGGATGAGTGGCCTTGATTCAGCAGCAGAGGGTGGGAGCTAGTGCCCAGATGGCTCCAGAAGGTGAAGCAGAAGACTGCAGGTTCTGAAGGGGGCTTATGGAAGTCTCTTCTGATTCCTCTGTTGTCTTAGTGCTGAGGGTAAGAATGAGAAAGAAGGAGGAATTAGAGATTAGAGAAGAAAAAGAACGAAACTATCAAGGAAATGTGAGGGAAGGTCATTCTCAGGTGTGATTTTAAAACCATTCTCTAGTAAGAAAAAAAATCTAAACTGTAATTATTTTAAATTAACAATCTTCATTTTCCAGAAAGAACTCTGAGTCAAAAGTCATTGTACTGACTGTTTTGATAAGTAGAGTTTTTATTAGTATGTTGCTTTGATGAATGTTAAATAAATTTCTAAAATTATATGGTTTATAGTTCATATGTTTACTCATAAAAACTCACTGAATAGCCGGGCGTGGTGGCGCACGCTTGTAATCCCCGCGCTTGGGAGGCAGAGACAGGAGGATCGCGCAGGTTTGAAGCCAGCCGCGCCAGCCGCGCGCGTTGGCTTAGGAGACCCTGTTTCCAAATAAAAATGTAAAAATAGGTCTGGGAGTGTAGCCCGGAGATAGAAGGGCTTCCAGGAACCCCAGTACCACAAAAAAAAAAAAAAAAAACCTCATTGAATAATCTTGAACAAGCACAAGATAGTTTTTTGTACAAAGAAAGGCTGTTGTTGGATTTAATATCTTCCAATGTGTTTTTTATTATATTGTTGTATATTTGTTCAGGGCTCTGTGTGATACCCCAGGTGTGGATCCAAAACTTATTTCTAGAATTTGGGTCTATAATCACTACAGATGGATTATATGGAAATTGGCAGCTATGGAATTTGCTTTTCCTAAGGAATTTGCTAATAGATGCCTAAACCCAGAAAGAGTGCTTCTTCAACTCAAATACAGGCAAGTTTAAAGGACTACATTTAGTAATTATATACTGGGACATGGTTTAGGATCTGCAGTCTGACTCCATGTCAAAGATGGTGCATGGGCCTGTTCCCATCCCAACGCTGCTGTCGGTGTTGTGGGGAGCTGTTCTCTGGCCACCTCTCAGCCCCACCTAAGAGATCACACGTTTCTATACTTCCTGTTTCTCTCTTTCCACATCCCCTCTTCAGCTTAGCATGTAAAGATGTGAATTACTAATTCAATTCATTGTTTGGATATTGCTAATAAAGCATTTTTACATTTTTATTTTTCACTATTCATATTTTAATAATATAAAACAATGTATTTCTAGCTTAAAATCTTTACATTTTTTCAGCATTTCTTTGATAAATTGATTTTATTTTTAATTATTCAGTAAGTGTTTACAGTTAATTCTAGAGGCACAATTCCTAAAATAGACATTTTCTTTTTATATTTAGATATGATATAGAAATTGATAGAAGCAGAAGATCAGCTTTAAAAAAGATCATGGAAAGGGATGATACAGCTGCAAAAACACTTGTTCTCTGTGTTTCTGACATCATTTCATCGAGTACAAATATAGCTGAAACTTCTAGCAATAAAACTAATAGTGCAGATAGCAAGAAAGTGGCTATTATCGAACTTACAGATGGTTGGTATGCTATCAAGGCCCAGTTAGACCCTCCCCTCTCAACTCTCCTAAAGAGCAGGAGACTGACTATGGGTCAGAAGATCGTTATCCACGGAGCAGAACTGGTGGGCTCTCCTGATGCCTGCACGCCTCTTGAAGCCCCAGAATCTCTTATGTTAAAGGTAAATTAATCTAATGCACACTCTGGGTAAGAATCTGTCACCGGAGAGGTTTTAATTTACTTGTGTCAGTAAGAGTGCTATACTTTTGAAAATGTACTGATAATCTTGATTATCTGTCAGAAGCAAATTATTCCGATACTCTGTAGTGTTCGGAGAAGAACCAGAAATACTTTTTGAGTTAAATACATTTCTAGTTAAAGAGCAAAAATAAACTTGCACTATAATTGTTTCTGGGTACCCATATTCCTTACTGCCATCGTATCTTCGTATCTTTGCTTCTACCCTAATTACTTAATCCATTCCCTATTGCATTGTGATCAGAGAGTTCAATTTTAGTGGCACTCAATCTAAGAATGTCCTTCATTGAGTTTTAGAAAATTTTCTCATAATCGTTCTTTTATAAGTTTTTTTTTTTTCTGGAACTCCCACTCTTTTCTCCTGTTTTCTATTTCCTTGTCTTCCCCTCCCCCTCTTTCTAGTACATGCTGTGGGATGGGGGGGGTACTTGGGATGGAATCCAGGGCCATTCTTCCTCCAAGCTACACCCCCAGCCCTATTTTTTATTCTTTGAGACAGGGTCTGAGTTTCAAAGGGCCTCACTAAGTAGCTGAGGCTGGCCACAAACCCAGATCCTCCTGTCTCAGCCTCCCAAGTATTGGGATTACAAGCGTGCACTACCATGTCTGGCTATGAGAATTATATTGAGAACACTTTCATTTTTGTACAGATTTTCTACTTTTTACAAATTTTCATGAGACATTTCAAAGTGCCTATTTTTAAAGCCTCCCTAAAAATGTAAGAATTCTGAAACAGAACTGAACATGCATTTAACTTCTAAACTGATTTATTTATTAATTTTTCTAAAGAATTCTGAAACAGAACTGAACGTGCATTTAACTTCTAAACTGATTTATTTATTAATTTTTCTAGATTTCAGCTAACAGCACCCGGCCTGCTTGCTGGTACACCAAGCTGGGGTTCCGTCCTGACCCTAGACCTTTCCCTCTGCCCTTGTCAACGCTGTTCAGTGACGGAGGAAACGTGGGTTGTGCTGATGTCATTGTTCAAAGAGTGTACCCAGTACAGGTGAGCTATTTTCTTGAAACTTACTGTATTTATTTTTTTGAAACAAATAATCTGAATGTTCCTTCTCTACAGTGGATGGAGAAGACATCATCTGGACTGTATGTATTTCGCAGTGAAAGAGAAGAAGAAAAGGAAGCAGCAAAGTATGCAGAGGCCCAACAAAAGAAACTAGAAGCCTTATTTACCAAAATTCAAGCAGAATTTGAAGAGCGTGAAGGTAAAGGGAACTCTCTGTTACAAAGTGTTATTTTTCATGGGAGAACAAAGTTTTGGAAACCTTTCGGGGGGGTTGGGAACGTTTTACCTCTGAGCTACACCCCAGCCCTGTTTATTTTATTTATTTATTTATTACTTATTATACGATACTGGGGATGGAACCCAGGGGCACTCTACCTCCGAGCTACACCCCAGCCCTTTTTTTATTTATTATTTTGAAACAGGGTCTCACTGAGTTGCAAAGGGCCTCACTAGTAACTGAGGCTATCCTTGAACCATGATCCTCCTGTCTCAGCCTCCCAAATGCTGGGATTACAAGCATCTGCCACCACACCTGGTTTTATTTTTTATTTTGTAGCAGGATCTCACTAAGTTGCTGAGGGCTTTGCTAAGTTATTCGAACCTATGATTCTCCTGTCTCAGCCTCCCAATTTCTGTGATTATAAGCATGTACCTGTAAACCCAGGGGCATTGTACCTCTGAGCCACACCCTTAGCCTTATTTTATTTTATTTTATTACTTTGAAATGGGATCTCACAAGCTGGGCAAGGTGGCACACACTTGTAATTCCAGTACTTGGGAGGCTGACTGACCTACTGAAACCCTGTTTTCAAATAAGACATAAGATTGGGATGGAGATGTAGCTTGAAGGTAAAATACTTTGGGCTTAATCCCCAATACAAAAGAAAAAAAAGAAATGGGATCTCATTTAGTTGCTGAGGCTAGCCTTAAACCTGCAATCATCTTGTCTCAACTTCCCAGGTACTGGAATTACAGGCCTGTGCCACCATGTCAGGGTAGAGACCTCTAATTTATTTATTTTGTGTGTGGCGGGGGTTGGGAGGTCTGGGAATAGAACCCAGAGGCATTCGACCTCCCTGCTCTGTTGTTGTTGTTGTTGTTGTTGTTGTTGTTGTTGCTGTTGTTCTTTATTTTGAAACAGGGTCTCACTAAGTTGCAGAGGGTCTCACTAAAGCTGAGGCTGTCTGCGAATGACAATCCTCCAGTCTCAGCCTTCCAAATGCTGGGATTACAAGCATGCACCCCCATGCCCAGCTTGGGACCTCTAATTTAATATTCATAGTTAAGTAAATTGTCTTTGAGTAATAATTACATTGTTTTCCTAATTCTGAGTCTGGATTTTTAAAAAAAATATTATTACAAAGATAAACATAGAATTTTATATAAAAATTAATACAGCAGGGCATGGTGGCACACACTTGTAGTCCCAGCATTCAGGAGGCTGAGACCTGAGGATCGTGGTTCATGGACAGCCCCAGCTGCTTAGTGAGGGCATTTGCAAATCAGTGAGACCCTATTTCAAAATTAAAAAAAAAAAAAATAGGGCTAGGGATGGAACCCAGTACTGCAAAAAAAAAAAAATAAAATAAAACATTATTACACGGATAAACATGGAATTGACCTTGAATTATCACTGCTTCTATTCAATATAAATTTCATTTTATTTATTTATTGTTGTGCTGGGGATTGAGCCCAGGGGCATTCTGCCACTGAGCTAAACTCCCTGCCCTTTAGAACATTTTTTTCTATTTTGAGACAGGGTTTCACTGAGTTGCTGATGCTAGCCTCAAACTAGTGATCTTCCTGTCTCAGTCTCCCAGGAACTGGTGTTACAGGTGTGGGCCGCCACTCCTGCCTAACGCTGAACTTTTAGACACTGAGAATTATCTTGGACAATGAAAGATGATATGTCCTCAGCAATTTTCACTACCTTTAAGCAAACTCCCTCTTAAGCTTCAGGACTAAAGTATCTAGAGGATCATTTTTTTGGTATTAGGAAAAGAAGAGCAACCAGAGGAAAGGTGTGAGGTTATTTTTTACCCTAAACCATTTCTCTTCTTCCTCAGTATATAACTTTATATGTTTGTCATTGGCTTTATCAAGGATGAGGACTTGCTACTTGTGTGACACCATTTAATAATAAGAATCATAGGAGTTTTATGTTTAAACTACATACTTTTTTGTTGTTGTTTCGATGTTGGAGATTGAACCCAGGGGCATTCTACTCTGAGCTACATCTCCTACTCTTTTTATTTTAGGGTATCACTAGGTTGCTGAGAGTCGCCCTAAACTGTGGAGGCTGGCCTTGACTGTCATCATAGGTTTACGTCACCAGGCTCGTCTTGGGTTTTTTATCTCCTTTTTTCAGGTGCTTTTGTGCTTTCTCCTCAAGTTTTCATTGTTCTTAAATTTTTGGTTTAGCTAATTAGTGATGCTTTTTTTCTCCTAGAAAACACAACAAAACAGCGTATGCCATCCCGTGCACTGACAAGGCAGCAAGTCCGTGCTCTGCAGGACGGCGCAGAGCTTTATGAAGCAGTGAAGAATGCGCCAGACCCAGAGTACCTTGAGGTGAGCAAGGAAGAAGCCGAGGGAACCTTGGTCCTCATCCTGGGAGCTGGCGGCTCCTTGGCCTTGTAGGAAGCAGAACATGGAAGTGCTGCACCTTTCAAAAGGAATGAGTTTCTGGTGTCCTGGGTGGTGTGCCAAACCAGCATGGGGTATGTATGTATGTGTGTGTGTGTTCCTGGGGATCGAACCCAAGGGCATTCTACCTCTGAGCTATATCCCCAGCACTTTTTTTTTTTTTTTTTTTTTTGAAGCAGGGTCCCACTAATTTGCTGAAGGCCTCATTAAGTAGCTGAGGCTGGCCTCGAACCTGCAGTCCTCCTGTCTCAGCCTCCCAAGAACTGGGATTACAGTTGTGCGCCACCACGCCTGGTTTTGGTTCTTGATAGAGGATAGAAAGTTAATGGATTTCATATTAGGTAAAAAATGATTCATAATGTAGACAAAGGTTGTTTATTTTTAAGATAAAACAAGTATTTTCAAATAATTTTTTTTATTTTCATGTTCTCCACTTTCTCAAGTCCTACTTACGTTTTTTCTTAAATTTCTACCTTAAGAGTATTAGGGTAGGAAACTTTCAAAAGCATTAAACTGTTTAGAAATAGCCCAGGCTTTAAAATCATAACTTTACCATTTATTAGCTAAGGAAATCGGGAATAAAACAGCTAGAAAATGGGCATAAAATATGTTGTGTTAGGATCAAACTAGATACTATTTTTAAAAGTTGTATATGAATATTGGTTACCCTTTTTTTTTTTTTCCAGTTTTGGGAATAAAACCCAGGAGCATTCTACCTGCAAGCTATACTCCCAGCCCTTTTTTTTTTTTTTTTTTTTCATTTTGAAACAGGATCTCACTGAGTTGCAAAAGGCCTCACTAAGTAGCTGAGGCTGTTCTTGAACCGTGATCCTCCTGTCTCAGCTTCCTAAATGCTGGGATTATAAGCATACACCACCATGCCTGGCTTATTGGTTGCTATTTTTAAACATCACTTCATGTAGTAAGATTAGCTACTTCCTAAATTAAAATTAGACATCTTGATGTCTTAAATAATTATTGCAAATTCTAGGATAACTTTGCTTGATAGGGAGGAGGAAGGATATTTTAAAGAAATTCCTTGTTGTTTATTGATTAATTTCACTTACTTGATGATTTAGTTCTTGTGACTATAGTCTTAACTATAACCGATATTCCACCAGTTGTGTGAGCAGTGATGTTCTGAATAGAACTCCCTCGTGTCTCATATGTACAGCTTGGGCTCTTGTGGGAAGTGAGTCTGTTTTAAAGCCTGGGGATGCTTGTTGCAAGCCTCCAAGTTTAGACTGTGTTGAAGTTTGTGCATTCTTTGAGTCATCAAGATGCATGGAACTTAACAGAATAACCATTAGTATGGTCTCCTTTTATAGAATATGCTGATAGTCTGAGGAGGAAATGAAAGGGGCAGGATGAGAGCTGGCAGTATAAGTTCAGCCATTCTGTAGCTGGACAAGTGACTTGCCTCTTAGGGTCTCATTCCACCTTCTGTCAAGTGAAAACAAAAGTAGGTTATCTCTAAGGCTCTAAATATATGACTCTGACACTGAGATTTGAATTAGATACAATTAACATTTAATTCTTGAAGGAGAAGACAGCCTTCTTCTAAATTGCCTTGTAAAGAATTTTTTTGTGCTGACAATCTTGAATGTCATAGGCCCTTATGAAATTGCAGGTTAAAAAAATAAACAAAACACCACAATTAGGAGACCTTTATATAGTGCAGTGATTTTATAATCTCACTTTACAGAATTTATTAGAATATTAAGATGAGCTAGGTGTGGTGGCACACACTTGTAATCCCAGCATTTGGGAGGATGAGACCGGAAGATCATGGTTCATGGACAGCCTCAGCTACTTAGTGAGGTCCTCCACAACTTAGTGAGACCCTGTTTCAAAATAAAGAATAAAAAATAGGCAGAGGGTATAGCTTGGAGGTAGAATGCCCCTGGGTTCCATCCCCAGTACCACCAAAGGAAAAAAAAAAGATATTAAGATGTGTAAGGCAGCTTCAATGTAGTATGTTACATATCTAGACTCCATTTCACATTTTATTAAATTTTGTGTTTATTTATTGTGTAGTACTAGATAATTTTTATAAGAGAAATAGAAATTTGCTGTAGTGGAAAAGAAATATCAAGGCAAAAATAAAAATGCTTGTAATAAATGTCTGTTTTAAATTATATCTACTATTCCAAAAAGTTAATAAAATTATACTACAGAGCTACAAATGAAGTTTCTAGAGCCAACCTCTTTTTGTATCACCTGTGCAAGTTCTTTACTTTCTCTGTGTCTCAGTTTCATCAACTGTACAGGAAACAATAGCAGCTACATTATAGTCTCTTTTTGAAGATTCAATGAATTAGTGTATTTACCACACATAGGTCCATTTCTCAAATATAATTTGTATTCATGTTAGCCATTTATAATATAGGTGGGGGTGATTGTGTTTAGAGTACATTTATAATTGGAGAATTGGTTTTGCCCTAGGAAAATTCATCACAAGGATTAATAAACTGTTTGAGATCCCTGAAGATACTATGTGATAAACTGAGCCCATTAATCCTTCCTTTCAAAATGAACTCAAATGTGTTGTATTTTTATCCTTTTTAAGCAATCCAGTCACATCAGGCGGGACTTTGTTTTGTTTGCTTTTGTTTCAATATTTTAAATGGTCACAGGGTTATTTCAGTGAAGAGCAGTTGAAAGCCTTGAATAATCACAGACAGAAGCTGAATGATAAGAAACAAGCCCAGATCCAGTTGGAATTCAGGAAGGCATTGGAATCTGCTGAACAAGAGGAGCAAGGCTTATCAAGGGCTGTCACAACTGTGTGGAAGTTGCGTATCGTAAGCCACAAGAAAAAAGAGAAAGATTCAGGTTAGTATGCAGATTTTTTGTTTTTATCAGTTAAGTTTAAAAAATGACTAGATTAATAAAATGATTAGAAATGCTAAATAAAGTGTAGTTAGTGTTTATCAGGGAACAGAGTGAGCTGTCAGCACCCATAAAGTATAATAGCAATCTTCAATTCTTATTGCAATTCTTATTTCCATTATTTCAGTTCTTATTATAAGTGATAATTTTAATGTTATCAGTTCTTCCCACTGTGCTGTCTTCATCTTTCTCTACAGTTATATTGAGTGTCTGGCGTCCATCATCAGACTTATATTCCCTGTTAACAGAAGGAAAGAGATACAGAATCTATCATCTTGCAACATCAAAATCTAAAAGTAAATCTGAAAAAGCGAACATACAATTAGCAGCAACTAAAAAAACTCAGTACCAACAGCTACCGGTACAAAGCTTTCATTATAATTTTTTAGTTTTGATGAATGTGTATTACTTTATAGAATCTCAACATACTGAACGTTTGTCTTGTTTTGCTTTCTGTAGGCTTCGGATGAAATCGTATCTCAGGTTTATCATCCAAGGGAGCCCCTTCACTTCAGCAGACTTTTAGATCCTGACTTTGAGCCTCCTTATTCTGAAGTGGACCTAGTAGGATTTGTAGTTTCTGTTGTGAAAAAGATGGGTAATTGTAGCCTTTTATTAAACTATTAGAAATTGATTTCCAAAAGCCAGGCATGGTGGCACATGATTGTAATCCCAGCATTTGGGAGGCTGAGTCAGGAGGATCACAGGTTCACAAACAGCCTCAGCTACTTAGTGAGGCCCTTTGCAACTCACTGAGACCCTGTTTCAAAATAAAGAATTAGAAATAGGGCTTGGGGTGTAGCTCAGAGGTAGAATGTCCCTGGGTTCGATTCCCACTAATGAAAAAGAAAAAAGAAATTGATTTCCTAATGATCAGTTGGAATTACCAGGCAGCAGAAGTACTAACTAATGATGTCAAAGTAAGTCTCTTTTAATTCTGATTGTTAATTAAAAGCAATTCTGCATTATTTTAAGGTAATGGCTTATATCCCATTCTGTGCTACATTTTTTATTTCGTTTTGTTTCTTAGGGACTGCATGAGGTACCTTCTACCTCTGAGGTACAGGTGCAGCCTTATTTTAACTTTTATTTTGAAACAGCCTCACTAAGTTGCTGAGGCTATCCTCAAACCGGCAGTCATCCTGTCTCAGCCTCCCCAAGTACTAGGGATTCTGGATGTGTACCACCACACCTACCTTGTGCTACTTGTTTTTTATTTTTTGTATCACATTAATAATAACTATCAAATAATCATAATCTAGGGGTTTTTTGTTTGTTTTGGGGGTATTTTTGTTTTTTTGTTTTTGTTTTTGCAATACTGAGGATGGAACCCTCAGTAATAATAGGGCTGGGATGTAACTCAGCAGTAGAATGCCCCTGGGTTCAATCCCTAGTACCTCTGAGCTACATCCCCAGCCCTATTTTTAACTCTTTATTTTGAAACAGAGTCTCACTGAGTTGCAAAGGGCCTAAGTAGCTGAGGCTGGCCCTGAAACTGTCAGCCTCCCAAATGCTGGGATTACAAGCGTGCGCCACTATGCCTAGCATAATCTAGGTTTTATAAATTATCAGAATATAGGTTTTCAAAATTGTTCCTAATGATACTCTGGATTTTCATGCTCTCTTTTCTTTCTTTCTTTCTTTTTTTTTTTTTTTTTACTAATTTGAATCATTTCTTTCTTTGGGTAAAGTTAGCTAAGGCTTTATCAATCTTGTTTATCTTTTTAAAAAACCCAGTTTTTGTTTTATTGATTCTTTGTATTGTTTGGGGTGGTTGTTTGTTTTTGTTACCAGGGAGTAACCTGAGAAGCTACACCCCCAGCCCATTTTATTTTAAATTTTGAAACAGGGTATCACTAAATTGCTGAGGCTGGCCTTGAACCTGCAATCCACAGGTGTGTCTCATTTTGTTTGTTTGATTGTATTGATGGGTTATTTTAATTACTTCCTGCCTTTTACTAGCGTTGGGGTTAGTTTATTCCTCTTTGTCTAGGGCCTTGGGATGCATCATTGGTATATTTGGAATCTTTGTAGGTTTTTTATGTGAGTTCTCAATACTATAAAGCTTCCTCTTAAAATCACCTTCATATTTTCACAGTGATTTTGGTAAATTGTATCTCTAATACCATTTAATTCTAGGATTTTTTAAATTCCTCCCCCTAATTTCTTTTGTGGTCCAATTCTCATTCAAAAGTGTATTGTTAACTGGGTGGGTGCCACACTCATGTAATCTCTGTACTTGGGAGGCTGAGACAGTTGATGCCAGCCTCAGCAATTTAGTGACACCCTGTTTCAAAATAAGTAATAATAGGGCTGGGATGTAACTCAGAAGTAGAATGCCCCTGGGTTCAATCCCTAGTTCCTCATACACAAAAAATTATATTGTTCAGTCTCCAAGTATTTATGTAGTTCCTCTGGATCTTCTTGCTGTTGATTTCTATTTTCAGTCCATTGTGATCTTGCTTTGTGGCTTAGAATATGGTTTGTTTTGGAGAAAGGTCAATGAGAAACTGAACAGAAAATTATTTCAGCTATCATTGGATGAAATATCCTATAAATGTCTATTGGGTTCATTTGATTTATTGTACTATTTAGGTCTGAAATGTCTAGTAATCCTTTGTCTGTATGACCTGAGGTTGACAGAAGTATGTTGAATTCTCCTAGTATTATTGTATTGGGGTTTATCTGAATCTTAATGTCAAAAAGTGTTTGTCTAATGTAAATGGATACAGATTCAATGCATTCCCTATCAGAATACCACTGCCATTCTTTGCAGATCTAGAAAAAATGATCCTAAAATGCATGTGAAGAACAAAAAGACCCTGAATAGCCAAAGCAATTCTGAGCTGTAAGATTCATACAGGAGGGATCCACCATACCTCATTCAAATTATACTACAGAGCTGTAGTAACAAATCAGCATGACACTGGCATAAAAATAGACTAATAGGCCAGTGGAACAGAAGATAAAAGGCAAATTTGCATGCATCGGTAAGAGTGCCAAAAATAAGTGTTGGAAAAAAGACAGCCTTTTCAGAAAAAGGTGTTGGGAAATCTGGATATCCTTGAATAGAAGAATAAAACCAGACCCATATCTCTCACCCTGCAAAAAAAAAAGTCAACTTAAAATGAATTAAAGATCTAGAAATTAGACTAGAAACTTTGAAAATGCTAGAAAAGCTGGGCGTGGTGGCACATGCTTGTAATCCCTGTGCTTGGGAGGCAGAGACAGAAACATCGCACAGGTTCGAAGCCAGCCGGGCTGGCTTAAGAGATCCTGTTTCCAAATAAAAAATATAAAAAATAGGCCTGGGAGTGTAGCCCAGAGGTAGAAGGGCTTCCAGGAACCCCAGTACCATAAAAAGAAAAACGAAAAGAAAAAAAAGAAAATGCTAGAAGAAACATAGGACCAACTCTCCAGCATATAAACATGGTCAGAGACTTTTGTTTAAGCAAGATTCCCTAAAGCTCAAGAAATAAATGTGATGGCATCAAATTTAAAAACTTCTGCACACCAAACAAAAGAGTGTGAAGAGAGTATACAGAATGAGAGAAAATTTTTGCCAGCTACTGGTCTAATAGAAGTCTTTCATATATATATATATATGCATATATATGCTTTTGTATATATATATATAAATGGTTTTGTGTGTATATATATAAATGGTTTTGTGTGTATATATATATGTTTTTGTATATATACATATATATATATATGTATATGTATAGAACTCAAAAATTTGAACACCTAAAAAACCCAATCAAAATGGTCAGTTGAACTGCATAGACAGTTCTCAAAAGAAGAAATACAAATGACTAACAAAAAAATGCTCAACATTATTTGTAATCAGGGAAATGCAAGTCTACACTGAGATTCTATCTAACTCCAGTTAGAAGACAGTCATCAAGAATACAAAAAACAATAAATGTTGCCAAGGATGTGGGGAAATAGAAACTCTGTATGTGTTGGGGTTGGGGGGCGGGTGCTGGGCTTGAACCCAGGAGTAGTCTACCTCCAGACTATACCTTCAGCCATTTTTTAGTTTTACTTTGAAACAGGGTCTTGTTAAATTGCTCAGGGTCTGACTAAACTGCTGAGGCTGGACTTGAACTTGTGATCCTCTTTCCAGCCTCCCAAGTCCTGGGATTGCAGGTGTGCACCACCATACCTGACAGGAACTCTTGATACACTATTGGTAGGATTGTAAATTAGTACAGCCACTACAGAGATCAGTATGGATGTTCAGTATGAGGTCATTTGATGGTTCTAATTCCTAGTCTTTTTAGGAATGTCCATAGAATGGGGCTTGGGGTCAAGAGAATGTTTTTTCAAATGAAAGTATTAATACCATAAAGAGACAATGTGGTGGAAAAAGTCTAATATAGGGGATAAAAATCGATACTGGAAGAAAAAGGGGGATACTTGTAGAGCACTGTTCTCAGTGCAGCCGCTGTGCAGTGAGAATGACCTTAGCCAGCAGCAGAGACAGGCAAAAGGTAGAGGCACAAATGGAAGAGTTGCCGTAGAAGGGGACACGTGGCTGACCTCTGGTTGCTTCTGTTTCCTTGCTGATATAGGGAGCAGAGTTATCAGCTGAGAGTCAGAAAGGAGGAAAAAGTAGTGACTGTTTGAAAAGAAAGAAAAGCTGTGAAGACATCATCTAAGAAAGTGGCAGGGTGACGGGACTAGGTACATGATCCGTGCCCGCCCATGCCCACTGGCAGCTGATGTTCATGAAAGTAAAGGGGAAGGACTATGATCCTGTGAGATTTTTTTCCAGTCTTGTGTAGCTGTCATGCTGTGGGCATGATGTTGCAGAATGGGACTTGACCCATTATTGGCAGTAAAGTTTTGAGTAAACCTTAATAAAGACATTATTAAACCTTATTACTAAAGGGTTGTCCTTTAGCTTCGTGAATAATACAAAACAAGAGAGGCAGAGTCTTAAGAGGATTTTAATAGTTGACCTTGGACTTTCAGCACAGTACAGAGCAAAGGAGACATTAGAGGAATGTGGAACAGTGAATGGGAGGTTAGAAAAATGGATTATAAGTCCCAGTGGGGCTAAAAGATTGTTTGAACTAGGGTCCTAGAGGGAGCCAGCTGGAAAGATCAAAGGAGGTGGTTTAATAACAAGATACTTTAGATTCTGGAGATCACAGTGTTGGAAATAACAAAGTCTCAGGTATGTCCATTGGTTGAGCTACTTTTGCAAAATGGAGGACACAATCATTGAAGAAGAAAACGGTTCCAGGAGCCCAGGGTTTTGAAAGGATCATGTGTGGATATTGAAATCGCCAAGAAATACTGCTGAAAGTGACAGTGACAGGGATGAGTTAAAACCTTCAGAAAGTGCAATTCTATTCCCTTCAAATCTGATCATCTTGGAAATTCTTGGTCTTATCTAAGTTCAGTTATTTTTACTTGTTTTTACCATTAGCATAGATTTAAATGCTGTACTAAATAAATAGGCATTTTTGTTTGTTTTAATGGGACTAGGGATTGTACCTAGGGGCATTCTACCTCTGGACTACAGCCTCAGCCTTATTTTTATTTTGAAACAGGGTCTCACTAAGTTTAGGGCCTTACAAATTGCTGAGACTGGCGGCAAACCTGCAATCCTCCTGTCTCAGCTTCCCAACTACTGAGATTTTAAGTGGTGCCACCACACTTGGCTTACATTTTTTAAATTATCTAATGATGACCCTTTTTTTATTCATTTTAGGTCTAGCTCCTTTGGTCTATTTGGCAGATGAATGCCATAATTTATTGGCAATAAAGTTTTGGGTAGATCTTAATGAAGACATTGTTAAACCTCATATGTTAATTGCTGCAAGCAACCTCCAGTGGCGACCAGAATCCAAACCAGGAATTCCGACTGTATTTGCTGGAGAGTTTTCAGTGTTTTCTGCCAGTCCAAAAGAGGGTCACTTTCAACAGCGATTAAATGAAATGAAAAACACTGTTGAGGTATGATTGCTTTCATCATAAGTGTGTGTTTTGGTGTTTTCCTATTTTGACCATCCAACATCAAGGAGAAATGGCTTTTATGAAAACTAAATAGTTGGGATAGCATGCAACATAAGGTTTCGCCATGTATTGGTTGTCCATGGACCTGAGGAGATAAGGGGATGGGGATGACAGCTCCCAAGGAGAAAAGAATGACTTCAAGAAAATCAAGTTAAGAAAGATCGTAAGAAAGGTGTCCAGAGATGCAGACCACAGAGGCAAACTGGAGATTAGAAACAGCTCGAGTTATCTACAGTCCACAACACTAACAGTAGGGTTAGTTAAAAATATGTCACCTATAAGTTTACATGTAAATTAGTTATTCAGGATCTTGCTTTGATTTGAATGAATCCCAAATAGGAAACACTTCAATTATTTCAGTGTATGTACTTGATGTAGCTGATGTTTATTGAGAGCTTGCTATGTGGGGGCTTTGTTCTAACCTGCCTCATTTAATTCTCTTCAAAACCCTGTGAGGTAGAAAACTGTTCTTCCATTTTATTAGTGAGAAGCAAGTTATATGGCTTATGCCAGGTCATGTGCCAAGCTGGTAGGACCAGAGTTCATACTTAGACCACCTGAATGGCAGAACTCAAACTCTTAACTACTCTGCAGTGCTGCTGCCCTGTAAGACTGGGTTTTACAAATCAATAACTAGAGAGGGATCCATGAAAAATAAGCCTCATATTTCTGTACTTTAATATATGAAGTGTGCGTTGTTCAAAATTTATGTAAATGCGATTACATTTTTTTTTTGGTGGTGGTGGTACTGGGGTTCCTGGAAACCCTTCTACCTCTGGGCTACATTCCCAGACCTATATATATTTTATATATTGTTTTTATTAGGAAACAGGGTCTCTTAAGCCTGAGAGGATGGTGAACCTGCGCCATCCTCCTGTCTCTGCCTCCCAAGCGTGGGGATTACAAGCGTGTGCCACCACACCTGGCGAGATTACATTTTTAAAACATTGGAGTAGCTAGCGGATAAAGACTATTTGTGTTAATATTTTACCAAAAGAATACACAAAGGGAAAAATAACACTGATTTATGTAGTTTTCTAAACTGTGAGTAGGAGTTGCATTCTTTATTTTTCTCCCATACAGGATACTTACTATTCACATCTCAGGTTTTTAAAGTTCTCTGTGGTAATCTCATGTCTTAAGTTAGGCCACGTGTGGTTGCTGGTGCTTGACCAGCTGTGACTCCTCCAACACCAGGTCCACATAGCTTGACCTGTACGTTCTTTCACTTCTTGCTTGGGACACATTGCAGCAAATGAGGAAGTTCCACTTGTACCACTCTAAGGAGTACTTAAGGGAGAGATGTAATGGTCCCCAGCTAGTAGGTAATAGAGCTGGAGCATGAGCCCCATCCTTCAACTGCAAGCCCAGTGCAGTTGCCTTGCTGACTGCATCAGATGGGTGGAAAGATCTGCAACTTACTTTCACACACACTCTTTCTCCCTCCCCTTTTCTTCTGTCTCTCTCCTCTTCCCCTTCAAATATTGATGTTGGTTTGCAATTTTGTATTGACATGCTTGAGAGTATCTATCAAATTGGAAATGCCTCATTCTTCTGGTCTGCTTTTTTTTTCTAATGTTGAAGGAAATGATTCCTGAAAACATAAGCGTCAGTTTGCAGCTTACAAAACAACTTTTTCAATTTGTTTTCTTAGAATGCTGAAATGTTTTGTAATGATGCAGAGAAGAAACTTATGCATCTACTTAATGCAAATGATACCAAGTGGTCCACCCCAACTAAAAATTACACATCAGAGCCATACTCTGTTAAAACAGTTCTTGGTACAGGAAGTAAGTTTCTGGTAAGTCATGTAAATGTAAGAAATGTTATATATGGAGGCAGTGATTATTTTGGTGTATATCCAGCAAATATGGTAAAATTTAATTAAACGTAATTAGAAAGAACATGTAGGTGATATAGGTATAGACTATCTGAAAACTGTATTGTGTTTATTATAGCAAGAATATAAAACTCTTTGAGGATAAACTAAAAGGCCTTTCATTTTTACCATTTCAAGTACATTTTATCCTTTACTTTGAAATATGTGGTTAAGGAGCTCTTTTTTTTTTTGCCTTTTTTTGCTAGAAGAGCTATTCCATATCATTAGATCATTAGGGTTGTTCCTTTTTTTTTTTTTTTTTTTTTTTTTTTGCGGGTCTGGGGATGGAACCCAGGGGCATTCGACCTCCGAGCTACACCCCCTGCCCTACTTTTTATTCTTTATTTTGAAACTGGGTCTCACTGAGTTGCAGTGTAGCTGAGGCTGTCCACAAACTGTGATCCTCCGGTCTCAGCCTCCTGAATGCTGGGGTTACAAGCATGTGCCACCACACCCGGCTAGAGGGTTGTTTCTAAACTCAGTTTAACTGATTAAATCACAGTAGATGCAAATCGAATTAAAATATATTTCTGTTTTGTTTTAAAAACAAGGTCTCACTGGGTTGCTGAAAGTCTCACTAAACTGCCAGGTCTGGACTTGAACCTGTGATCTCCTGTCTCTGTCTCCCAAGTACTTAAAATTTTTTTTTTTTTTTTTTTGCTGGGCATGGTGGCACACGCTTATTATCCCACTGCTTGGGAGGCAGAGACAGGAGGTTTGCACAGGTTGGAAGCCAGCCTCAGCTACTTAGTGAGGCTCTCAGCAACTTAGTGAGACCCTGTTTCCAAATAAAATATAAAATAGGTCTGGGATTATAGCCCAGAGGTAGAAAAGCCCCCAGTACCACACACACCAAAAATTCTTTTTTAATTATATAAAATAGCTTATTTACATAATTTGTGTCTATAGAACATAGCAGCTTTCACAAGAAAATTTATAAATGATATATTATGTTTTTATCATAGACTTCTTTAGACAAGATAGTAAACATAGTCACTTCTATTTAAAATAATATGGTGGTAAACAGTGAATATCAATATGTTTATCTGTGCCTCAGTCATTCACAATAATTAGGTTTTGAGATTATCATGTTAGCCACTTGCTATGACATAGGATGCAGGAGAATTAAAATCTTTAATATTGGCTAAATAGCTAACACATACTCAGTGCAGCTGTATTATCTCATTTAATGCTAACAACCCTATATAAT
The DNA here is from genome assembly GCF_963383645.1 of Muscardinus avellanarius. Taxonomy (NCBI): domain Eukaryota; kingdom Metazoa; phylum Chordata; class Mammalia; order Rodentia; family Gliridae; genus Muscardinus; species Muscardinus avellanarius. The sequence goes on from NC_137787.1 coordinate 130,349,843, forward strand.
GTAATAAAAGTTATTGCTACAGATGAGGAGAGTGGTGTGGAGAGGTTAAACAGTTACCTATAGCCACAGCACTAGAAAAGTAAATATTAGGACCCAAGCAGCAAGTGGGTTTTTGTTTTGTTTTGTTTTTTGCATGTATTCTCAAGATGACTTTGTTTACCCTATTAATGATAAAAAGATTAAAACATTAAGTGGTGACTATTTTTTGTTGTTGTTGTTCTTTACTGTTACTATTCACCTTCCTTTGTCTCTCTCTCTCTCTCTCTTTTTTTTTTTCCCCATGTAGAACGGGGATGGAACCCAGGGGCATTCTTCCTCCAGCTATAACCCCCAGCCCTATCTTTTATCCTTTACTTTGAAACAGTGTTTCACTAAGTTGTGGAGGGCCTCACTAAATAGCTGAGGCTGGTTGTGAAACTGCCTTCCTCCTGTCTCTGCCTCCCAAGCACAGGGATTACAAGTGTGTGCCACCACGCCCACACTTGTTTTGTCATTTTTAATATCTTCTTATATAAGAATTATTTTTTCCAGAATAGTAATTTAATAGTAACTTCTAAAATAGTAATATGAATATTTTAGGTCATCTAACTATTACTAAATGGATGAGTGAGAATGTGTGTGGTATTTGTATATTTTTAATGAGAAGTTAATTTGGTTTTAAACATTAGTACATAATTAAAGTTGGCTGCTTCTTAATGTGTTTCGTAGATGTCTTCTCCTAATATTGAAGTAAATTATCAGAGTCCTTCATCACTTTGTACACCAAAAGGGAAGTCTTTGCCCACACCCATATCAGCCCAAATGACTTCAAAATCTTGTTATAAAGAGGAGAAAGACACTTATGATCCAAAGAGCTGCAAAAAGAGAAGAGCTATGGATTTCTTGAGCCGGCTGCCTTTGCCACCACCCGTCAGTCCCATTTGTGCATTTGTTTCTCCAGCTGCGCAGAAGGCATTCCAGCCGCCACGGAGTTGTGGCGCCAAGCACGAAACACCTTTGAAGAAGAAAGAATCGTATTCTCCTCTGAGGACGCCACCTGAAACATTCAGTGAAATTTCTCTTCTGGAAGGTGATTCAATAGCTGATGAGGAACTTGCACTGATCAGTACCCAAGCCCTTAACTCTGGGTCAGCGGTGGAAAATCAGCCTCCGTCTATCCATGAACCCACCAGGGCGGCCCCCGCCAGTGCACAGGGTGATCTCAGACAGAAAAGGTGTTACAGTGCGCAGGACACAAGTACAATAAAAAATGTATCTAAGAGGTTACAAAGGCCACAAAAACAAGAATGACAGTGAATTAGCTATTGGCTCATCTTTTCCAGTTTGTAAGGTATATAAAATTTCAAACTGTATCGATATCTGCTTAACAAGAGAAGACAAGATGGCATCAGACTTACCTTAGTGTATGTGTGTCTGCTTGACTCTTTTGATATACTTTTATTTCAGTTGTCTACTGTAAAACGAACTGTATATTAATAAAAATCTCATTTAAGTCTTTATGATTGGATTTGATTGTTAAGTATTATTTTCAACGAAATAAACATACCCTTTTCCCTTTTCTTTTAGATTGTATCATTGTATAATTGAAACAAGATTTCTAAGTATACTTAGTTTAGTTCCTATTTTAGGAGGTTTTTTTTTTGTGTGTGTGTGTGGTACTGGGGGTGGAACCCAGGGGCTTTCCTACCTCTGGGCTATACTCCCAGATCTATTTTTTTATATTTTATTTGGAAACAGGGTCTCACTAAATTGCTGAAGCTGGCTTCGGACCTATGCGATCCTCCTGTCTCAGCCTCCCAAACACTGGGATTACAAGTGTGCGCCACCACGTCCGGTTAGGAGGGTTTTTTTTAAGATGGTAACTCATGAAATAGTTTTCTTTAATGCATGTGTTGGTTCTTAGTTTCAAAGTCAGGATGAGTAAAGATTTTGCAGTGGGGTTTTCTTTTGACCGATTAACTCTTCATCCTTCAGATAGTATGACTACAAGAAAAGTAGAATCCTCAAGGTAACTCCTTTGTATGGCTCCAGTATGGTCTCTGAAACCAAAGTACTTCAGTTAAAAACCCAGATGCTTTAAGTCAGAAGCAGACTTCATAGAGTAGTTATTTCTTTTTTTTTTTTTTTTTTTAAGCCAGGTCTCAGTTGCAGAGGGCCTCACTAAGTAGCTGAGGCTGTCCGCGAACCACGATCCTCTGGGTCTCAGCCTCCCGAATTCTGGGATTACAAGCATGCGCCACCACACCCGGCAGTTAGTTATTTAACAAATAACCTTTTCACAACAGTTATCCAGACAGTACCATCAGAAATGCTGTGCTCTCTGACTCAGCACCGGTGCTACCTGCTGATCCTCAGCACTGCACAAGCCATGCTTCCCGTGGACCCACCACCAAGCAGACGGCAAGGTGAGCCTGGGGTGACACGCTCAGTTGTTACTTTCTAGTGTTTGACAGAGAAAGGGAGTAAAACAGATCTAACGAGGAGCTAAGAGCATGAAGTTCTTAATATATCTTAAGTATGTATGTTTTCAAATCTAATTTAAAACATATTTCAAAACCAAGAATAAAGCCTTTTAAAAGTCAGTGCCACAGCTGGGCAGGGTGGCACATGCCTTTAATCTCAGCACCTGGAAGGTTGATACAGGAGGATCACAGATTTGAGGCCAGTACACAGTAAGTTAGCAAGGTCCTGTTCAATCCCCAGTGCCAAGAAAAAACTAACATCGATTTCCTTTCTTAACTATGATTTATGTATTTTCTCCTCTCCATAAAGCATTAATATATAGTAGTCTATTCTGCTATATTTTTTTGTTGTTGATACTGGGTATTGAACTCAGAGCACTCTTAACCTCCAAGTTACATCCCAGCCCTTTTTATTTTTTTATTTCGAAACAAGGTCTTGGTAGGTTGCTGAGAGTCTCAGTTCTGAGACTGGCCTTGAACTGATCCTCCTGTCTCAGCCTCCTAAATACTGAGATTATAGATATGCACCACCACACTCAGCTTAAATGTTCTGCTAGTTTTATTAATACAGTTAAGTTTTGTCTTCACATCCCCATGATCCACTTTAGAACAAGAGTCTCACAAGAACAGGGAGAATTGTAAGTATTTTACCTTTTCTTTTTTGAATCCTAGGAAAAGTGCTATTATCTCCATTTTTATTCTCATTCAAACCACCTGTCATAGAAATAACCTAATACTCTCATCTTTATAAATTATTGATAGGTTATATAAAAAATACAAAGCTTGAATATATTTGTACATGATATATATATATATATATATATATATATATACTTTACCCTGAAAGTGACAATTTAATGATTACAGTCAACAGGGTACACTGCATCATAAAGAATAAGTGATAAAAGCAATTTGTGTTGTTTATTCAACAATAAGTTAATGAAAGCCTGTTGTGTGCAGAGCACTTACCAGCTCTATGAATAATGCAAAAAGTCTTTTGTTGGGTGTTCATAGGATTATATAAATCAGGAGCCACTGAAAGGGAAAAAAATAACTTCTAGATGAATTTAGTAGCATTTAATCAGTTACTTTTCTGCTTCAAATCCAAGTATTTCAGGGGTCAGCCAGGAAAAGAGACAGCCAGACGCGGTGGTGCACACTTGTAATCCCAGCATTTGGGAGGCTGAGACAGGAGGACGGTGGTTCAAGGGCAGCCTCAGCTATTTAGGCCCTTTGCAACTCAGACCCCGTTTCAAAATAAAGAAGAAAAAAGAGGACTGGAGGTGTAGCTCAGAGGTAGAATGCCCCTGGTGGGTTCCATCCCCAATGTTCGCCCAAAAAAGAGACATAGGAGGGCCGGGAACTATCAGAGCCCAGAGCCACTTCCCCACAGTCCAGGTGAAGTAAAAACCCTAGGCTGAGAGCCATCCATATCAGAGGACCTGAATCTGACTCTTTTTATATTTATTTATTTTGTGGTACTGGAGATTGAACCCATAGGCATTCTACCTTTGAGCTATATCCCCAACCCAATTTTATTTCTTAGGGGAAACAGGGTCTTTCTAGGTTGATAAGAGTTTCACTACTTGAAGAGGCTGTCCTTGAATCTGCAATCTCCTGTCTCAGCCTCCCAATTCTGGGTTTACAGGTGTGTGCCACCACGCCTAGCTCTTGAATCTGGATCTTTTTTGTTTCTTTGTTTCGGTGGTATTGGGGTTCCTGGAAGCCCTTCTACCTACAGGCTACACTCCCATACCTATTTTATACTTTTTTTAAATTTGGAAACAGGGTTTTTTTTTTTTTTTTTTTTTTTTTTTTTGGTGGTACTGGGGATGGAACCCAGGAGCCTTCTACCTCTGGGCTACTCCCAGACCTATTTTATATTTTTATTTGGAAACAAGGTCTCTTAAGCCAGCAAGACTGGCTTCAAACCTGCGTGATCCTCCTGTCTCCGCCTCCCAAGCGCCTGGATTACAAGCGTGCGCCACCACGCCCGGCTTGAATCTGAATCTTTTGACTGCTTCCCTACTAACCTAGATGAGTCCAGCCACCCACATCGAGCAGGTTCCACAATAACCATATTAACTAAGATAGCCAGGGTCATAGGACCTGGGAAGTAGGAGTCTGTGAAGTACATTACTATCATTACAGGATTATTGTGTACCATGCTTAAGTACATAGAATTTAGCAAAACTTAGATTCATATTCATGCAGATTTACTCTGGCAGCTGAGCTTTGTTAACCAGAGGAGATACCAATTTTATAATGCTAATGAGGAGCCAGCGTGGTGGTGCACACTTATGATCCCAGTGTTTGGGAGGCTGAGACAGGAGGATCGCACAGGTTCAAAGCCAGCCTCAGCTACTGAATGAGGCTCTCAGCAATTTAGTGAGACCCTGTTTCCAAATAAAGTATAAAATAGGTCTGAGAAGATAAGTAAATAAAAATAAATAAAATGCTAATGAAGAAAAATGACATACGTTGTTCTGTCTTCAAGATGCTAAATAGATTCAGCACTATTAGTTAATAGAATGTTAAAGTAAAATCTAAATGTTCACAGATTTATATAAGAAAAAAATAAGGTTGCTTTTGTGTTTACTTTTATGCCTTCTATGTATTAAAGAAGATTATAAATAAGTTTATGATATGGAAAAACTGGTTATTACATGGTTGAATTCCTTGGGATTTTAGGCAAATTTTTATTGTTGAACCAAAATATTCAATGACAAATCCATATAAATGCAATACCATATGCAATTTTAATAACCATAAAAGCACCATTATATAAGACACTTAAAATAATATTTCACAGAACATTAGAAAGAAGCTGTTGTCCAACAATAAATAGTTCATACAACCTACATGGTCTTGTCTATCATGGTCTCACACCAAATTCATCTGATTGCAACCTGTTTGGATTTAATTTGGATTCAACAAACTCAGTATCAGTAGAAGAGGGACGTTCCAGAGTTGTGGTAAAAACTTTATTGTCTTAAATACTGCCACATAAAATGTCAAAGCCTCATCTCAGTGGCTTTTACATGCCCTTGTGTGATCTGCATCTGGGCTGCTTAATTCACTGCACTCTCAAACATTTGGGCGCCAGCTAATTGCATGTTTATAGATATAATTTTAGAAATCACTCGGTTATTCCTCTTAAAAATTGGTGTTTTATGAAAGCAAGTTTACTTTATTTACACTATTAGACAATAGCCAAAAGTTAGATTTCGTCCTGTGGAATAAAGTAAAACAAAAGATGTGACTAAACAATGGCACTGGTTTCCTCAGCAGCTTGTGTGACTATTGAGGATGTGACGGATATTTTTAACAGTGATACATCACTAAAATTAAGGCTGACCAACGTGTCCTCTTTGAGGGACAATATTCCCTTTCTAGTATGTCAGTTTTAAAGGAAAACAGTACCAGTAGAGTCACACATCTCACTTTTTTAAGAGAGTATCAAAGTAACCATGGCACTAAAACATTTCCTGCCTCTTGCTTTTCCCCCACCTTTTCAACTTCCCTGGTGGAGATGAATTTCTTGAAAAAAATAAATGGATTATTTCAAAGAAAGTGGTACTGAAGCTTATATATAATAAAACACTCTGTTTTCAGTTATGAGCCTATGTAACTGGTTGCTTATGTTCTTGAGTCTGTTCTTGGCTTCAATTTCCAATTCTTTCCCTAAAGAAAGAGACTGTAATCAATCTGCAGAATTCCCAGCCTCAGACCATGGGTGTAGATGCACTTTTAACAAATGCTCGTTGAAGATCATGAATATAATGACCTCTGCTCAGAAACTTTTGGCTTTGACTATTTACACTGGAATTAAAGCTCTGACTAAAACTGAACAAAGAATAAATACCAAAAATTGAAGTAAAAACTTATTTAGGAAAATTCTGGGTTATAAGATAGGCCTCTAATAGCCATGGTGACAACCACCCCTTCTGCTAAAGGAGCTCTCGTTTACGAAGCTGCCATGCACCCTCCGGCTTGGAAACTCTGCGTAGTTATTCCAGTATCCTGCACCATTGGAAGGCGATGCATTATTCCTGTCCTGGTTTCTGCTCATTCTGCTTGGTTTTTCTGCATGAAGTACACTGTGAAAGGTAACATTGTGTTCATACCGTTCTTTCATTCGGTGTATTTTTTCTCTTGGGACTCCGTGAATGTTACGTCTATATGGGGAAAAATGCAAACATTAGTTTAGAAAGAGTACTTGTGTTTTACAAGTACTGCACTGCGTAGCTATTGCATTCTATCCTAAGGACATAACAGGCAGAACATACGACATCTTCCAGTGTTCCTACCCTGCACACCCCCAGGCTAGCTTGACAAATGTTTCCTTTTTTGCTAATCTCATGTGCTTCAAGACATGAAAGAACACCATGAGATTTTTTAAATCATATTTGCCCATTAGTGACATGTATATATCATCAATTCAGGTCACTCAATCCCACATGCTGCTAAGAGATACTTACTAAAATGACCTTAAATTCTGGTGGACACAAGAACCAACTAGCGATATAGTTAGAAATGTAATTACCAAAACTTCAAACTACAGAATGGAGTGAGTCCATGAACTAGGGGTTTTTGTTTATTTTTTGTTTTTTGGTTGTGTGTGTGTGTGTGTGTGTGTGTGTGTGTGTGTGTGTGTGTGTGTGTGACTGGGGATTGAACCCAGGTACATTCTATCTCCAAGCTACACCCCCAGCTCTGTTTTTGTTTTGAAACGGTCTCACTAGGTTCATGAGAGTCTCACTGCTTTCTTTCTGAGGCTGTCCTCAAACCTGCAATCCTCCTGCCTGCCTCAACTTCCGAAGTACTGAGATGACAGGCATGCGCCACCAAGCCCTGCTTCATAAACTATGGCTTAACAACCACCCAAGTCCTGATGGGGGTGAGCCACAGACCCACTCTGGAAACACTATCTGCTTGTAACCCAAAGATAAACTGGTCTGACTCCTAAAAAGTAAATTCTGAGCTCACTGGTTACTTTAAATCATATTGAAGCTGGGCGTGGTAGCGCACGCTTGTAATCCCAGCCCTTGGGAGGCTGAGACAGGAGGATCGCACAGGTTCAAAGCCAGCCTCAGCTACTTAGTGAGGCTCTCAGCTACTCAGTGAGACCCTGTTTCCAAATAAATTATAAATAGGTCTGGGAGTATAGCCCGGAGTAGAAAAGCCCCTGGGTTCCACCCCCCCAGTACCACACACACACACACACACACACACACACACACACACACACAAATCATTATATTGACATCAGATAACACAGTCAATATCAGAACTCATGCATTCAAAATCAAATTAGTATTATTTGGACATTTATTGCTACATAAATTAAAAGCAGCATCTAAACCATAAGTGAGCCACATACTGTTCAACATCTAAAGATCTTTACGAAATGCAAAAACACCATCAACAAGGGCAGTCCCATGCAGAGGAAAGTGCTTTTAAATGTCCATTAATGAAGAAACAATTTAGCCAAATGTTAAATGTGTCCTTTTAAAGGACCAAGTCCAAGCCAAGATTTAGCATGTAGCGTTATATTAGAAAACTGTCCCGAAACTAAAGTCTTTACATTAATAATTTCAAAATTATCAATTTCTAAAAATTACCATTTCTGGCCTGAAAACTACCAGTCCATTTCCAGCCTGAAAAGATTCTTTTGTTCGGTCTGAAATACCTGAAAATGGCAGGATACATAATGAGGAGCTAGAAAAACAAAGAAGTACCTTGCTAACTCTCGAACGTTGAATTTCCAGCGAGTGTCAGGTTCTCGGAATATAACTTCATAGTTATTTTCAAGTGCCTGATTTTTCAAAAGTACATAAAACATTGAAGACATAGTATGTATGTTTGGGAATGTTTATGTTGCCATTTAACATTTACTACAAATCTTTCTTTTCTAAAAATTCCTTTTGTTTCACCAATATAACCTATTGTCTTAATTTACCTTAATGCAATTGGATCATTCCCATACTCAGTCATTCAGATTATATTATGGTTTCCAATGATAAGTTCTGATCAATTTTATCTTGTATGTAGGAACTGAACACCTTTAAAAATAGATCACTGGGGAAGGGAGAATAGGGAGGGGTGGAGGGAAAGCCCAGCAAGTGCTGTGCGCATGTGTGTCACTGTCACTGCGAGCTAACGACATTATAATGGGACACTATAATGCACCAATAAAAGTACTTAAAAATAGATCACTGAATTACTTCAAAATGTCCCAAACAGCCAGGCAAGGTGGCGCACGCTTGTAATCCCAGCATTGGGAGGCTGAGACAGGAGGATTGCAGTTCGTGGACAGCCTCAGCTACTACTTAGTGAGGCCCTTTACAACTCAGTGAGACTCTTTCAAAATAAAGAATAAAAAGTATGGCTGGGGATGTAGCTCGAAGGTAGAATGCCCTTGGGTTCCATCCCTAGTACCGAAAAAAAAAAATGTCCCAAACAGCCGGACGTGGTGGTACACATTTGTAATCCCAGCATTTGGGAGGCAGAGACCTGAGGATTCAGCAGGCAGAGATCAGAGGATAGCTCAGGGGTACAATGCCCCCGGTACTGCAAAAAAAAAAAAAAAAAGTCCCAAACACAGGTATGAAAAATGACTTCCATGAATTCTCAGAGACACTTAAGTGGTTATTGTATATTTACTTCTGTCCAATGCCTGGTCCTGTCCCTCATGCCATGGTTTAGAAGGTTCCACTGAAACATAGCTTATGAAATGAAAGTGACTTCCACAGGTTTTACATAATCTTCCCTCCAAAGGCAGCTCTCCCCGCTATGCAGCGCAGTTTGGCCCCATGCACTGCGCCCATTTCCTTAACTTTAGAAAACTACTAAAGTGCCCAGAGAAATAGCCAAATATTCTTTGCATTCCTAAGCTGAATACTACTTTATCTTAAACTGAATCTTTCTGTTATCGGCATTATTTATTGCATTATAAAATACAGAATGAAAAGAACTAAGTAAAAAAAAAATTCCTCCTAAACAGAGAGGATGAATAAAGTCTGGTGTATGATTACACAGAATGGTGATTAAAGTTAATATTATATGAACCAAAATAGCTAGAAAAGAGGATTTTGAATGTTTTCATCACAAATGATAAATGATAAATGTTCTGAGTTGCTCATTACATGTTATATGCATGTACTGAAACATCGCACTATGTTCCATAGATAAGTACAATTATTTGTTAATTCATAAATTTAAAAAAGCCTCCTCTTCAGTCTTTAGAGGGGAACCTCTAATTAGGAAGACTTCAGTGTCACACATTGGAAACATCCCATTTCTGAGGCTAGTTAATGGATGTGGGCAGCTGAAAATGAAAAGGAAATGCCTTCCAGAAGCCAGCTGCACGTGAGCCCTCGCTCTCGGCTCTGACTTGTGACTGAGTTTGTCGGACTTATCACGGCCCTGTTCATTTCTCAGCCAAGTGACCTCTCCATCTTCCATGAATGGAAGTAACTACTTTGAGGTTCATTGCTTCTTACATTCACCCAACCCCCAAGTCTGGGCTTAAATAGGACTGATGACAGTCTCCTTAGGGGGGAGCACGCCTGAAGGTATGCTATTTTGACCAAAATGTAAATAGACTGCTAGCAGCCCAGCGTGGGAAACACTCGGAGTTCTTGTAGTATGTGTGCTACAAGAAGACTAAGCAGCCGCTTCCTGCCCCGCCCTGTGTGTGTGGACCTTCCCTCCTTTTTATGTCCAGCAGGGAATAAAAACTTATTGGCCTAAGAGATAAAATATATCTGAAAATAATCATAATAGAGATCTTAGTTATATGTATGTTTGTATTTGTATTCTGCCTTAGGGTTAACATATTAATCCTAAATCTTTTTTTTTTTTTTTTTTTTTTTTTTTTGGTGGTACTGGGGTTCCCGGAAACCCTTCTACCTCCGGGCTACACTCCCAGACCTATTTTATATTTTTATTTTGGAAACAGGGTCTCTTAAGCCAGCGCGGCTGGCTTTGAACCTGCACAATCCTCCTGTCTCCGCCTCCCAAGTGCGGGGATTACAAGTGTGCACCACCACACCCAGCTCTAAATCCGTTTTAAAGGGGGAAAATGAATCTGTTACCCTGGGGACTTCAGTGATACACAGAGCTGAAAACCCAGCTCGCCAAAGACAGAGCTGTGTTACTGTCACTCTAACTCTGCTAGCGTGCCATAGTCTGATATTTCTCTGCAAACTTCAATGGATGCCCCTCTGTGTGGAAAATAACCAAGACTGAAAAGCTGTCAATTTCAGACAAAGGACTATTTACCAAGGGCTATTAAAAATGTACCCTGAGGTGAGATTAGCATCTCAGCAAATTTCAGCCATCAAATAGCAAGAGAAACATTCAAATCAAACTTCTTTACCTGTTCCCTGCAAGAACTATTGTTAGTAAATATGAAATCACGAAAGATCAGAAAAAGAAGAAAGAACAAATGTTTCAACTTTCTCACAAAATGTTGGTAACTGAAAATTCAGAATGATTCTTCTTCCTACCATGACTGCATAGGGCTTCATTTCCCAGGCGTGGAGGTTGGTATTATCAATAATAATGGGGGATATGCCATTCCTCATTGCTTTTCTTGCTGCAACACAATGTTACATAACAGTGAACAACAGGCAACAATCAGAAAAGGGAGCGTGTGATCCACACTTTGTCATCCTCGCTAAGGCACGTCCTCATCACACAACTTGGGCCACCTAGATCGGAACCCATTACAGTAGTTTTGCTTTTCCTAGAATCTAAAGAGTCTGCTCTGTCATTCTGCATGGGCGGAAATGGCAAAACTTCTGGTTAAACTCCTTCCATAAAACTTATTCATTGTGAAGCAGCTACAGGCTATGTGTGCAACAGGGTTTCCCAGGAGTTTGGAAAGGGATTCATCACCTCTTTTCTGGTTCCATTCATGGGCTTCCTCCAGGAAATCAGGATTGAACTCATAGGCACCGTCTTCCCTGAAGAAATAATCATCCGTGCTGAAAATCAGGGCCCTGGGAAAGTCATGTTGCAATTGTCTGGAAAGTGGAGAAATGAAAGAAGGATTTTTATTACAAGCACAGTCACAGTAAAAACAATTTCCTTCCATCTCTAAGGTTTAGCAGCTTATAATTCTGAAGCCACCAGGTTTTTGGGTTGAACTTCAATTTAAGAAGAGAAATGCTTATCTCTGGAAGGCACATTCACTAACAGGTGGCAGGAGAGGGCAAGAGGCTCTGTGCGCCACCCACCCTTGGAGCTAAGAGGCTGCTGCTCACCGCCCTGCCTTGCGCAGCACCCAGGACCCACTCAAGATGAAGCCGAGGTGAAGGCGAGGGTGTGGTGACTGCCTTCCTTGCTGGATGCCAGTCCCCACAGCCCGGCCTCTCCAAGGGACTGGCATCTTCAGGACACCTGCCTCTCCCCATGTCTCTGCCCTTCTCTCTAGACTCTCACCTGTCCAACTCCCATTTTCTTAGAGATCTGTTCCTTGCAAAGACCCAGCTGAGAAACTAGCTCTTGCAGAAGTATGAAATGGAGATAAAAGTGATCTGTGTGTGACATTTACATTTCAACAATGACCTAAACCAAATGAAGACCACAAGAGAAGGACAGAGGTGAAGCCCTGTTCCCCAGGCTTTGCTCATCTCTACCACTGGGAACTAAATATAAAAATGCTGCAGAAAAAGAAAAAACTGCCATGTAGCACCTCCTTTAAAGCAACAAAACACAATAAAAGAGGTGTGTTGGGTTCTATCCAAAGTAACTTCAAAGAGGTGTTTCCATTTTAAATATTTGGGCAATTTTTCCCTCCTGCAAAATGCAGATATGCCCAGTAATACTGGAAGGCCGCCAGATTCCTCTGGCAAATAGAAAAGATATGGCCACATGGCCAAACTCAGACTAGGAAGATATTACAAGTTAGAGAACAAAAGGGTAGAGAGTACAGAAAAAGTAGAGCTATTCATCTCTTTTGATTGTAGTTGTTCTCTATTGAGAATTATTAGGTCTCTTCCTCTTCCTCCTCCTCTGTTGTTGCTGCTTCTTTTGCTTTTATCTTTGTTAGAATTATCTTAATCCAGAGAGAACACAGAGCCTCAGATGAGTGGACACCCATGTTGCTCTTCCAGAGCCAGTTCAATTCTTGACTTAAGTCAGGTGACCTCTTCTCTCTAAGCTTGTTATCTTAACTGTAAACACAGATAACCATCCACCTATTAAAAGCTTTTGGTAAGAGTGTGGGAAAACATGTTGTAAAGGGTAATGTACTTGTCAAATGTAAAGAACTAGTATTTTGTTAGTAATAATAACACTGGGGCCAAATTTATGAACCAGAATTTTACCCACCATAATAATAAAATAAACCAGAGTGCATATGTAAAGTATTGGGTATTGCAGTGGATGAGAGAGATAAAAGATGAAAATAATGCAAATGCCTCAATTTTCCAGAGAGTAAGTACACATTCCAGAAATAGTAAACAACTGAACAACTCCACTAGAATTCTTCAGAAAGCATGTAGAGAGATGGAGAAGAAATCCCAAACCAAATACATGGCCTTCCGTACTGAGCCATGGGGGTACACAGGGAAAATCCAACTGGACATAGTATTTTGATTTAAACAGCAATCTGATGGACAAGCTCTTTTGATAGATAGTCTGTGGGGAAAGATAGATCCTAAGATAATATATTTTAACACCAAAAGTTAAATTAGCCAACTTATTAGGTGTATACTGAGCACTTAACATGTGCCATGTGCTGAGAGTCAGAAACAAAGTAGCTGTTTTTGAGAATGCCTGGCCCAGCCTAGAAGCCAAGCTCCCCGCTGCCACCATGGCACATGATGGCTAGTTTTGGCCACAAGACACCGAGCCAGGAGTGCAAGTTCTGAAGAGGAAGGCATGTGGGCTCTGACTCGGGCCCCTCAGGGTTGGAGAAATTCTCTACCTCTGGGAGGATTTGAGAGCCAGATGTTAAGAGAAGGAAGGCAAGCTTCAGTGCCTGAAGAGCATTGTTCTGGGGCAGGGGAGACAGGAACCAAGACGCTGAGGGTTAGAGTGGCAAGTCACATCTGAAGCCTTGGTCTCAATTCTCAGTGCCACCAATGCAAAGTACAATTTGGCAAGCTGGAAAAAGTCCAGAGAACAGTGACCAGGTAAATAAAAGGTCCATGAACCACGGAAACCACGTTAGAGGAGCAAAGATCATCAGAGAAATGTCAAGTATTTAAGGTGAAAACAGATGATAAAAGTGTTTGCTGGTCGTTATCTCCAGGTGCAGGGGAGTCTGTTGAGCTTGTTTTCGGCTGAGCAGTTCGGGCCGGCTCATCTGTATCTGTGCAGTCCTGCTGGGCCTGCCTGGACTCACTCTGGCGCTTCAGCAGCATGTCAGCAGAGGGGACCCCGGAGGCCGAGACACCTGGTGCTGGCTGTCGCGGGCTTTCCTTCACAAAGCTGCTCATCCTGGAGGCGCTGAGCAGCCTTGACAGGCGGCCCAGGAAGAGCGCAGGAGCAGGCCCTGCTAGCTAGGCCCCCACCACAGCAAGTCACTCCCTGGCCTGCACGGGAGGGGTGGAGGTCACATCCGCCTCGAAACCAAAGGGCAAGCAAAGAAATGTGGCAATCTGCAACCACAGATACAGAAAGTGACATCAAAGAAGAGGGAAGTCCAGAGAAGACAAGACAAAGCAGATGCCCTTAGCTTCCGCAAGGACTGCCTGTTTGACTTTAATGATACTTAAACCAAAATTTTCAAATCACAAGGCCAAACCTTAACCTCCTATCCCAACAGTTATTATAAAAGCACCTTAGAAAGAAATCCAGAATAACACTTAGATGTATTGTCATATCTACTTGTGAGTGCTGTAAATTTTTAATTATTTTCCTCAGTATTATGTAGTCTAAATAATAACAGGAATATTCAAAATTGAAATAATAGTGTAAAATGTATTTCCCTGATCTTGTGTGTACCAAGCAACTGGTTCCAAGATATATATTTCTTTTCCATCTTAGATCTGATAGCCCTTCAAAACCTAGATTATTCATTTCCCCCATTAAATCTACCACTCACTGATTTTTTTGTAGAGTTGAATTTTTCTTTTTTTCTTTAACTTCTCCGGTTTACCTCATTATGGTTTCTACTAATAACTGGGAGTTAGTACTCGCTAATGTTTACTTTAAAAAGACTTTAAAGCCGGGCGTGGTGGCGCACGCTTGTAATCCCAGCATTTGGGAGGCTGAGACCAGAGGATCGCGGTTCTCGGACAGCCTCAGCTACTTAGTGAGGCCCTCCGCAACTTAGTGACACCCTGTTTCAAAAATAAAGAATAAAAAATAGGGCAGAGGGCGTAGCTCGGAGGTCGAATGCCCCTGGGTTCCATCCCCAAACCCGCAAAAAAAAAAAAAAGACTTTAAGACCACCAGGCATGCACACTTGTAATCCCTACACTTGGGAGGCAGAGACAGGAGGATCCCGCAGATTTGAAGAACCTCGCTTGTTTAACAGACATTGTTTCCAAATAAAATTATAAAAAATAGGTCTAGGAGTGTAGCCTGGAGAAGGGTTTCCTGGAACCCCAGT
Organism: Muscardinus avellanarius; assembly: GCF_963383645.1. NCBI lineage: Eukaryota > Metazoa > Chordata > Mammalia > Rodentia > Gliridae > Muscardinus > Muscardinus avellanarius. The sequence goes on from NC_137787.1 coordinate 130,364,876, forward strand.
ACCACACACACACACACACACACACACACAAAGTCTTTAAGAAACTGGGTGTGGGAGCACACACCAGTAACCTCAGTACTTTGGAGGCTGAGACAGGAGGATCACAGGTTTGTGGCCAGCTTCAGCAACGTAGTGAGACCCTGTTTGAAAATAAAATGATGAAATTGGGTTGGGCGTGGTGGCGCACACTTGTAATCCCCGTGCTTGGGAGACGGAGACAGGAGGATCGTGCAGGTTCAAAGCCAGCCATGCTGGCTTAAAAGACCCTGTTTCCAAATAAAAATATAAAATAGGTCTGGGAGTGTAGCCTGGAGATAGAAGGGTTCCATCCCTAGTACCACCAAAAATAAAATAAATAAATAATAATAAATAAATAAATAAATAAATAATGAAATTGGGCTGGGGTGTATCCCAGAGGAAGAACACCCCTTGGGTTTAATCCCCAGTAACACACACACACACACACACACACACACACACACACACACACACACAGACTTTAAGAAATAAGTGTGTCCAAATCACATTTTGTTTTATTTTAATCCTATACCTTTCTAGAAAACAAAAGACATAAATCCACCTTTTTTTTTTTTTTTGCAGCACCAGGGATGGAACCTAGAAACATTCTACTCTCGAGCAACACTGCCAGCTCTATTTTTTATTCTTTATTTTGAAACAGGGTCTCACTGAGTTGCAAGGGGCCTCACTAAGTAGCTGAGGCTGTCCATGAACTGCGGTCCTCCTGTCTCAGCCTCCCAAATGCTGGGATTACAAGCATGCGCCACCACACCCGGCTTATAAATCCACTTTTTATTGCAAAAATTCACCTTAGAATAAGAGTTAACTTCTTCAGAACCAATATGGTGCAAGAGCACCTTGTCCTCGTTTTCTAAAATTTGTCGGACTGTGGATTCCACAGTGGTCCTAACAGGCAGGGAAAGTGTGAGTGGTTTTTACCTTCCTAGCCCTAGTAAATTTTCTTTCATTTATTCACTTAGATCTATATAATGTTTGTGAATGACATCCCTTTGAAGCCTTGTTTATCTTGACCTAAATGTTAAAGGAGCTCCAACAGCCATAGTAGCATCTGGAAAGTTCAGGACAATAAAAGTTCTACTAGCTAAATACAGAACTGACCAAAAAGACAATCCTGAGATTCTCAACTTAAGTGGAAGCAATAAATACCATTCCATCAGCTTCAGAAGTCATGAGGATATTGCCCCAGCACTAGCTTGCTTTATGATGGTCAGGAGCCTCATGCATTATGGAAATTGAGAGAAAAATAAGAGGGAAAAAATAGACAATTACTTCCAAATAACCTTTACCTCTCCCACTTCCCCCCAATTCACTTCAAATCACTACTATGAGAAAAACTCAGGTACTAATCTGCATTTCATAATGTATCGGCTTTTGTTAGTTAATGAGAGACCCGTAGAGATATTTCAATATCCATCCGTTCACCCAGTCACCGACGCGCTCAGCGGGGGTCCAGCGTGACCATCCGACATCACTGTGGAGTTTTCAGACGTGTGAAAGCAGACACGGGCTGAGGTCGTCAGTCCCCATCCTCCCACCCGGCTTCAGCAGCGGCCGCCACATGTCGGTCTTGTTTCAGCACTTCATACTTCTCTCCTCCAGCCTCCCATCAGTGCTTAAGTCTCCCTGGCTGCTCATTAACATTTTCCTACATTTTTCCACCACTGGTCGGTTTGAATCAGAAGCTACACAAAATATTGCACGTTCTTTTGGGTCTCACGTACAGAGGAATATATTTCAATATATCTTTTTATTTCACCTCTTGTTATTACATAAAAACAGAGACATTATTTTTGTCTCATCCATTCTATAGCTTTCTATCTTTTTAGTTTCTACCTGAACTATCCTATCCATAACCTTTCAATTAGGAAATGTTGAAACCTATAGCAAATGAGTTAAAAAAAATACAATGAACAAAGTTTACCCTCTGACTATAGTCAACAAATATCAACATTTTGTCTCATTTATAGCTCTCACATACATTTTTTTGTGTGTGTGTGGTACTGGGGTGGAACCCAGAGGCTTCCTACCTCCAGACTATACTCCAGACCTATTTTATACTTTATTTGGAAACAGGGTCTCACTAAGTTGCTGAGAGCCTCGCTAAGTAGCTGAGGCTGGCTTCGCACCTGTGCGGGGATTACAAGCTGCACCACCACGCTCAGCTTCACATACATATTTTTGATGATCCATATGAAGATAAGTTGCAGACCTCATGATACTTTATTCCTAAATTCCTTGCCAGGTGTCTCCTAAGAATAAGAATATTCTACATAACCACAAAACCATTATCATATCTAATAAATTAACTTTTCTTCA